>NW_028283662.1:0-175000 GCF_059441095.1 Idiotropiscis lumnitzeri | reverse complement strand
ATCCTATCTTCTCGAAGTTGTACACATTTGAGGATACTTCAGCCCTGAAGACATCTACCAACTTATTTTTCATCGTAGTAGTAGCGCCACCAACTGGTAAAAGCTAATACAAGTTATTTTCTTGGATGTTTTTCTCCGTGCAACTCAACAAGGTCGCCCTCATATATGCTCGGATGACTGTTTTGGCCATGAGGATGTCACAATACGAAATTCATCCTTTTTCGTGAAAAGTTGTGGGAGTGGCATTGCACTGTTCGGCAATAAAACAACGCTGATTATGAGGTTCTAAATATGAACGACAACTCGTGAAACTTTACACACACATCAGGCAGAGCAAATTTATCAATATTTTATACGTTAGTTGTGCAGCTTTTTTGAAATGGCTCGCCATGGCCCTCAAGAAATGTTCAAAAAAGCAGCCCTGGTTGAGTGTTTCACCTCGCTTTTTGTAAATTTTATGGAGTACAGTGAACCCTCGGTTGTCGCGGTTAATGGGGACCGAGACCACCCGCGGAAACTGAAAATCCGCGAAGTAGCGGCGCACCTTCAAAAATGCTTAAAAAAAAATACAATATATATAATAAATATATATATATATATATATATATATAGATATATATATATAGATATATATATATATATACAGAGAGAGAGAGAGAGTGAAATTCATGTTATAACAAAAAAAACAAATTATTATTAAAACGTATTATTTTTTTATTCCCCAGCCATTCTTTTTGTATTTATTTAATTACTCCGACTTTTACCTGCTGGTACGCCGTCCGGTGTGCCCTGTGAAATGAAAGGTGGCGTTCTTTATTTATTTATTTATTTATTTATTCATTTATTCATTCATAACTGACAGCTTCGCGCTCCGTTCGTGCCCGGGCGGAAGAGGTGTTCCAATTCGGCTTAACTGTGACACACGCCCGCCCTCCTCCCCCGGAGCTTCCATTCGGTTAAACTTAGGGGCCGCTTGGCACCGCCCGTGCCCGGGGAAGGTGCTCCTCTTCGGCTTACTGTGACGCGAGCATGCCCGCCTCCTCCGGAGCTTCCATTCGGTTAAACTTAGGGGCCGCTTGGAACCGCCCGTGCCCGGCGAAGGTGCTCCTCTTCGGCTTACTGTGACGCGAGCATGCCCTCCTCCTCCGGAGCTTCCATTCGGTTAAACTTAGGGGCCGCTTGGCACCGCCCGTGCCCGGGGAAGGTGCTCCTCTTCGGCTTACTGTGACGCGAGCATGCCCGCCTCCTCCGGAGCTTCCATTCGGTTAAACTTAGGGGCCGCTTGGAACCGCCCGTGCCCGGCGAAGGTGCTCCTCTTCGGCTTACTGTGACGCGAGCATGCCCTCCTCCTCCGGAGCTTCCATTTGGTTAAACTTAGGGGCCGCTTGGAACCGCCCGTGCCCGGGGAAGGTGCTCCTCTTCGGCTTACTGTGACGCGAGCATGCCCTCCTCCTCCGGAGCTTCCATTCGGTTAAACTTAGGGGCCGCTTGGCACCGCCCGTGCCCGGGGAAGGTGCTCCTCTACGGCTTAACTGCCACGCACGCCGGCCGGAGCTCTGGTACGGTCCGAACCGCGCGAAACGTCGCCACCGATCGTGTCCGGGGGAACGTGCTCTTCTTCGTCCACTCTCCTCTTCGCCCACGCTCTTCTTCGGCGCACGCCGGCCGTCTAACCGCTCCAGCGCCCGTCGTGCCGCTCAGCGAAACTACAATGCCCCCGAATATTTTTTATACCCGCGAAGCACTGAACCCGCGAAAGGTGAACCGCGAAGTATCGAGGGTTCACTGTATGTATAAGACCAAGACCTACAAAAAAGTCTCTTGGAGCAATGAGCTAGGTTTTACAGGAAGTCGGCCATTTTGAATTTACTTAAAAGGGGCGGGTCACCACAATGGACTTTGTGTAGAAATTATTATTGGGGCCCGAGCAGCGACTGCGGCGAGGTCCCTATTGTTTATGTAGAAATTATTATTAGGGCCCGAGCAGCGACCGCTACGAGGTCCCCATTGTTTTTGTGGAAATTATTATTATTATTATTATTAGGGCCCGAGCAGTGACCGCTGCGAGGTCCCTATTGTTTTTCTAGAAATTGTTATTAGGGCCCGAGCTGCGACGGCTGCGAGGTCCCTATTGTTTTTGTAGAAAATATTATTACTTTCAAATTTCCCCATTGTGGGACTAATAAAGGACATCTTATCTTATCTTCTCTTATTATTATTATTATTATTAGGGCCTGAGCAGCGACCGCTGCGAAGTCCCTATTGTTTTTGTAGAAATTATTATTATTATTATTTTTCCGATTGTTCGATTGCATTTTTGACCCCCGAAACATGCACAAAAATTCACCAAACTTGGCAGTCTCATCGGGCATGGCGAAAAATTTGATATTTTAATGACTAATATGAATAGGAAGTGAGTTATGAATTTTTGAAAGTCCGACTTTTGCCCTTTTTTGCATGTTTACAGGGGTCATTCTTTTGCACCCTGATCCTAAAGGCTTCATCTGATTGCCTTAAAATTCTGTCTGTAGCATCTGAAGACCTGGGACAAACACTGGGGCTAAAATTTTTTGTTTCCGAAATACTATATGACGGGGGCGGGGCTTCGAAGTTTTCACTTAAGATTTCCTTCGCCGCAATGGACAAAATGCTTAATAACATTCCTGCACATGCTGCTAAAAATCCAAAACTTCACATGTACATAAAGAGTCTGTACCTGAAGACATCTATATGTTTATATTCAGTTATACACCTTGCGCCAATCAATATCATTTTTTACATTTTGACGTACTGCACGGTGCCCTTTTAACGAATCTGATTGAAAATTGGCTAGAAAAGACTCAAGACATTGATCTTACTCTATCCCTATTTTTGTGACTTTCCTTCGAAGGGCGTGGCTATTACGGTGCCGCAGAGTCTGATTATTCTCCGTGGCAACAAAAGTTCCTGCAAAATGATTCAGATGATCCATCTTCTGGAAATCTTTCACATTTGAGGATATTCAGGCCCTGAAGACGGCTGCCAACTTATTTTTGATCGCAGTGGTAGCGCCACCAACTGGTTAAAACAAATACAAATTATTTTCGTTGATGTTTTTCTCCGGGCAGGTTAACAAAATCTACCTTATATTTGCTCGGATGAGTGTTTAGGCCTTGAGCATGTCACAATACGAAAGTCTTTCGCCTTCTTCAGAGTGTCACATGATGGTGTCTTGTGACCCGTCTTTATCAGCTGATGTTCCATGAGGGCGTGACTTACCTGTCACAAGAATGAAGGCAAGTCACGCCCCCCGCTGTCCGTTCACTCCGCCAAGATGCTGGTCCAGGTGGTAGAGAGGATGAAGGCTCCCTTGTCTCTGTTCATGGTTTTTATGCTTCGCTTGCAGATCTCAATGGCCTCTCTGATCCAGCGCTGTTGTTTGTTCTCTTCTGTGCGGATGACCCTGCCCTTCTCCCGGTCCATGATGTGGTTTTCCCTTTTGCAGTGGTCAGTGATTGCTGATTTGTAATGTTCATGTTGTGCTTGTTCTTTTACTGCTCTGATTTTTCATTTTTTTGACAGGTAAGTCACACCCTCATGGAACATCAGCTGATAAAGACGGGTCTCAAGACACCATCATGCGACACTCTGAAGAAGGCGAAAGACTCGCCGAAACATGTCAGGTAAAAAATTTACCGAAAACATAATTGTCTGCTTTTAATGAATCTGTCAAATATCAATAATAAGAAGACAAAATGAACCTAATACAAATAAATGAATGCTTAATAACTCCCCTGCACATGCTCCTAAAAATCCAAACCTTCACCTGTAAATAAAATGTCCCGACCTGAAGACATCTTAATGTTATTATTTTGTTATACACACAGCGCCGCCAAGTGGAATCAAAAATTTGTTTTTATTTTAATTTTCACGTACTGCAACGTGCCCTTTTGACGAATCCGACTGAAAATTAGTCAGAAAAGACTCAAGACAATGATCTTACTCTCTGCCGAGTTTTGTGACGTTTTGGCAAAAGGCGTGGCTATTACGGTGCTGAAAAGTCCGATTGTACTTTGTGGCAACAAAAGCTCCGGCAACATGACTCAGATGATCCTATCTTCTCGAAGTTGTACACATTTGAGGATACTTCAGCCCTGAAGACATCTACCAACTTATTTTTCATCGTAGTAGTAGCGCCACCAACTGGTAAAAGCTAATACAAGTTATTTTCTTGGATGTTTTTCTCCGTGCAACTCAACAAGGTCGCCCTCATATATGCTCGGAGGACTGTTTCGACCATGAGGATGTCACAATACGAAATTCATCCTTTTTCGTGAAAAGTTGTGGGAGTGGCATTGCACTGTTTGGCAATAAAACAACGCTGATTATGAGGTTCTAAATATGAACGACAACTCGTGAAACGACACACACATCAGGCAGAGCAAATTTATCAATATTTTATACGTTAGTTGCGCAGCTTTTTTGAAATGGCTCGCCATGGCCCTCGAGAAAAGTTAAAAAAAGAATAGAATAGAAATAGAAATCCCTTTATTGTCATTGTACTCAAGTGTGCAACGAGATTAGAGGGCTCCCCTCTCCAGTGCAATACAACAATAATACAGACAATATATAAATTAGATAAGAAAATAAGACAGTGCAATGGAATTCAGTACTGAATAGGGCATATAGAAACACATCACAATGCTGTTTTGCAAGGTTAGGGTGGTCTCGTGTGTGTGTGAGAGTTCAGTATGGAGATGGCTCTCGGAAAGAAACTGTTTCTCAGTCGATTGGTCCTTGATTTGATGCATCTGTAGCGCCTGCCAGAGGGCAACCGGTCGAACAGGTGTGAGTTTGGGTGGGTATTGTCTTTGACGATGTTGAGAGCCCTTCTGAGGCACCGGGCGGTGTAGATGTCCGACAGCGAGGGGAGAGGGCAGCCAATAATCCTTTGCGCTGTTTTGACTGTCCTCTGGAGCCTCACTCTGTCCGCCTCAGTGCAGCCGCTGTACCAGGTGGAGACAAAGTACGTCAGCAGGCTCTCGATGGACGAGTGGTAGAAGGCCAGCAGCAGCTTCCTGTCCAGGTTGAATTTCCTGAGGACTCTCAGGAAGTGCAGACGTTGGCGGACCTTCTTTACCACTGCTGTGGTGTTGTGACTCCAAGAAAGGTCATCGGAGATCTGTACTCCCAGGAACTTGAACGTGTGGACCCTCTCCACACACACGCCTTCGATGCAGAGGGGGGGCGGCAGCGTCTTGTTCCTCATGAAGTCGACGACAATCTCCTTTGTTTTAGCAGAGTTAAGGTGCAGTCTGTTCTCCTTGCACCAAGTTGTCAGTCTCCCTACCTCCTCTCTGTAGGCTGTCTCGTCACCTTCCGAGATCAGACCGACCACTGTCGTGTCGTCAGCAAACTTGACGATGGTGTTGTTGCCGTGGGCCGGGCTGCAGTCGTAGGTGTAGAGGGCGTACAGGAGAGGGCTCAGCACGCATCCTTGGGGGGAACCGGTGCTCAGCATGAGGGTGGAGGACGTGTAGGGGCCGAGCAACACAGTCTGGGGTCTGTTGGTCAGAAAGTCCTTAATCCAGATGCGTGTGAGGGCAGGGAGGCCGAGAGTGTCCAGTTTGGCGACGAGGATGTCTGGGATGATCGTGTTGAATGCCGAGCTGTAGTCCACAAAGAGCATCCTTGCATAGCTCCGCTGTTGTTCCAGGTGGCCCAGCACAACATGCAGAGCAGCCCTGGTTGAGTGTTTCACCTCGCTTTTTGTAAATTTTATGGAGTACAGTGAACCCTCGGTTATTGCGGTTAATGGGGACCGAGACCACCCGCGAAAACTGAAAATCCGCGAAGTAGCGGCGCACCTTCAAAAATGCTTAAAAAAAAAATACAATATATATATATATATATATATATATATATATATATATATATATATATATATACGGGGAGAGAGAGAGTGAAATTCATGTTATAACAAAAAAAACAAATCATTATTAAAACGTATTATTTTTTTATTCCCCAGCCATTCTTTTTGTATTTATTTAATTACTCAGACTTTTACCTGCTGGTACGCCGTCTGGTGTTCCCTGTGAAATGAAAGGTGCCATTCTTTATTTATTTATTTATTTATTCATTTATTCATTCATAACTGACAGCTTCGCGCTCCGCTCGTGCCCGGGCGGAAGAGGTGCTCCAATTCGGCTTAACTGTGACACACGCCCACCCTCCTCCCCCGGAGCTTCCATTCGGTTAAACTTAGGGGCCGCTTGGCACCGCCCGTGCCCGGGGAAGGTGCTCCTCTTCGGCTTACTGTGTCGCGAGCATGCCCTCCTCCTCCGGAGCTTCCATTCGGTTAAACTTAGGGGCCGCTTGGAACCGCCCGTGCCCGGGGAAGGTGCTCCTCTTCGGCTTACTGTGGCGCGAGCATGCCCTCCTCCTCCGGAGCTTCCATTCGGTTAAACTTAGGGGCCGCTTGGCACCGCCCGTGCCCGGGGAAGGTGCTCCTCTACGGCTTAACTGCCACGCACGCCGGCCGGAGCTCTGGTACGGTCCGAACCGCGCGAAACGTCGCCACCGATCGTGTCCGGGGGAACGTGCTCTTCTTCGTCCACTCTCCTCTTCGCCCACGCTCTTCTTCGGCGCACGCCGGCCGTCTAACCGCTCCAGCGCCCCGTCGTGCCGCTCGGCGAAACTACAATGCCCCCGAATATTTTTTATACCCGCGAAGCACTGAACCCGCGAAAGGTGAACCGCGAAGTAGCGAGGGTTCACTGTATGTATAAGACCAAGACCTACAAAAAAGTCTCTTGGAGCAATGAGCTAGGTTTTACAGGAAGTCGGCCATTTTGAATTTATTAAAAGGGGGCGGGTCACCACAATGGACTTTGTGTAGAAATTATTATTGGGGCCCGAGCAGCGACCGCGGCGAGGTCCCTATTGTTTATGTAGAAATTATTATTAGGGCCCGAGCAGCGACCGCTACGAGGTCCCCATTGTTTTTGTGGAAATTATTATTATTATTATTATTAGGGCCCGAGCAGTGACCGCTGCGAGGTCCCTATTGTTTTTCTAGAAATTGTTATTAGGGCCCGAGCTGCGACGGCTGCGAGGTCCCTATTGTTTTTGTAGAAAATATTATTACTTTCAAATTTCCCCATTGTGGGACTAATAAAGGACATCTTATCTTATCTTCTCTTATTATTATTATTATTATTAGGGCCTGAGCAGCGACCGCTGCGAAGTCCCTATTGTTTTTGTAGAAATTATTATTATTATTATTTTTCCGATTGTTCGATTGCATTTTTGACCCCCGAAACATGCACAAAAATTCACCAAACTTGGCAGTCTCATCGGGCATGGCGAAAAATTTGATATTTTAATGTCTAATATGAATAGGAAGTGAGTTATGAATTTTTGAAAGTCCGACTTTTGCCCTTTTTTGCATGTTTACAGGGGTCATTCTTTTGCACCCTGATCCTAAATACACACAGCGCCGCCAAGTGGAATCAAAAATTTGTTTTTATTTAAATTTTCACATTATGCACGGTGCCCTTTTGACGAATCCGACTGAAAATTAGTCAGAAAAGACTCAAGACAATGATCTTACTCTCTGCCGAATTTTGTGACGTTTTGGCAAAAGGCGTGGCTATTACGGTGCTGAAAAGTCAGATTGTACTCTGTGGCAATAAAAGCTCCGGCAACATGACTCAGATGATCCTATCTTCTCGAAGTTGTACACATTTGAGGATACTTCAGCCCTGAAGACATCTACCAACTTATTTTTCATCGTAGTAGTAGCGCCACCAACTGGTAAAAGCTAATACAAGTTATTTTCTTGGATGTTTTTCTCCGTGCAACTCAACAAGGTCGCCCTCATATATGCTCGGATGACTGTTTCGGCCATGAGGATGTCACAATACGAAATTCGTCCTTTTTCTTGTGACAAAATGCTTAATAACTCTCCTGCACATGCTGCTAAAAATCCAAAACTTCACATGTACATAAAGAGTCGGTACCTGAAGACATCTATATGTTTATATTCTGTTATACACCTTGCGCCAATCAATATCATTTTTTACATTTTGACGTACTGCACGGTGCCCTTTTAACGAATCCGATTGAAAATTGGCTAGAAAAGACTCAAGACATTGATCTTACTCTATCCCTATTTTTGTGACTTTCCTTCGAAGGGCGTGGCTATTACGGTGCCGCAGAGTCTGATTATTCTCCGTGGCAACAAAAGTTCCTGCAAAATGATTCAGATGATCCATCTTCTCGAAATTTTTCACATTTGAGGATATTCAGGCCCTGAAGACGGCTGCCAACTTATTTTTGATCGCAGTGGTAGCGCCACCAACTGGTTAAAACAAATACAAATTATTTTCGTTGATGTTTTTCTCCGGGCAGGTTAACAAAATCTACCTTATATTTGCTCGGATGAGTGTTTAGGCCTTGAGGATGTCACAATACGAAAGTCTTTCGCCTTCTTCAGAGTGTCACATGATGGTGTCTTGTGGCCCGTCTTTATCAGCTGATGTTCCATGAGGGCGTGACTTACCTGTCACAAGAATGAAGGCAAGTCACGCCCCCCGCTGTCCGTTAACTCCGCCAAGATGCTGGTCCAGGTGGTAGAGAGGATGAAGGCTCCCTTGTCTCTGTTCATGGTTTTTATGCCTTGCTTGCAGATCTCAATGGCCTCTCTGATCCAGCGCTGTTGTTTGTTCTCTTCTGTGCGGATGACCCTGCCCTTCTCCCGGTCCATGATGTGGTTTTCCCTTTTGCAGTGGTCAGTGATTGCTGATTTGTAATGTTCATGTTGTGCTTGTTCTTTTACTGCTCTGATTTTTCATTTTTTTGACAGGTAAGTCACACCCTCATGGAACATCAGCTGATAAAGACGGGTCTCAAGACACCATCATGCGACACTCTGAAGAAGGCGAAAGACTCGCCGAAACATGTCAGGTAAAAAATTTACCGAAAACATAATTGTCTGCTTTTAATGAATCTGTCAAATATCAATAATAAGAAGACAAAATGAACCTAATACAAATAAATGAATGCTTAATAACTCCCCTGCACATGCTCCTAAAAATCCAAACCTTCACCTGTAAATAAAATGTCCCGACCTGAAGACATCTTAATGTTATTATTTTGTTATACACACAGCGCCGCCAAGTGGAATCAAAAATTTGTTTTTATTTTAATTTTCACGTACTGCACCGTGCCCTTTTGACGAATCCGACTGAAAATTAGTCAGAAAAGACTCAAGACAATGATCTTACTCTCTGCCGAGTTTTGTGACGTTTTGGCAAAAGGCGTGGCTATTACGGTGCTGAAAATTCCGATTGTACTTTGTGGCAACAAAAGCTCCGGCAACATGACTCAGATGATCCTATCTTCTCGAAGTTGTACACATTTGAGGATACTTCAGCCCTGAAGACATCTACCAACTTATTTTTCATCGTAGTAGTAGCGCCACCAACTGGTAAAAGCTAATACAAGTTATTTTCTTGGATGTTTTTCTCCGTGCAACTCAACAAGGTCGCCCTCATATATGCTCAGAGGACTGTTTCGGCCATGAGGATGTCACAATACGAAATTCATCCTTTTTCGTGAAAAGTTGTGGGAGTGGCATTGCACTGTTTGGCAATAAAACAACGCTGATTATGAGGTTCTAAATATGAACGACAACTCGTGAAACTTGACACACACATCAGGCAGAGCAAATTTATCAATATTTTATACGTTAGTTGTGCAGCTTTTTTGAAATGGCTCGCCATGGCCCTCGAGAAATGTTCAAAAAAGCAGCCCTGGTTGAGTGTTTCACCTCGCTTTTTGTAAATTTTATGGAGTACAGTGAACCCTCGGTTATCGCGGTTAATGGGGACCGAGACCACCCGCGGAAACTGAAAATCCGCGAAGTAGCGGCGCACCTTCAAAAATGCTTAAAAGAAAATACAATATATATAATAAATATATATATATATATATATATATATATATATATATATACGGGGAGAGAGAGAGAGAGAGAGAGTGAAATTCATGTTATAACAAAAAAACCAAATTATTATTAAAACGTATTATTTTTTTATTCCCCAGCCATTCTTTTTGTATTTATTTAATTACTCCGACTTTTACCTGCTGGTACGCCGTCCGGTGTTCCCTGTGAAATGAAAGGTGGCATTCTTTAATTATTTATTTATTTATTCATTTATTAATTCATAACTGACAGCTTCGCGCTCCGTTCGTGTCCGGGCGGAAGAGGTGTTCCAATTCGGCTTAACTGTGACACACGCCCGCCCTCCTCCCCCGGAGCTTCCATTCGGTTAAACTTAGGGGCCGCTTGGCACCGCCCGTGCCCGGGGAAGGTGCTCCTCTTCGGCTTACTGTGACGCGAGCATGCCCGCCTCCTCCGGAGCTTCCATTCGGTTAAACTTAGGAGCCGCTTGGAACCGCCCGTGCCCGGCAAAGGTGCTCCTCTTCGGCTTACTGTGACGCGAGCATGCCCTCCTCCTCCGGAGCTTCCATTTGGTTAAACTTAGGGGCCGCTTGGAACCGCCCGTGCCTGGGGAAGGTGCTCCTCTTCGGCTTACTGTGACGCGAGCATGCCCTCCTCCTCCGGAGCTTCCATTCGGTTAAACTTAGGGGCCGCTTGGCACCGCCCGTGCCCGGGGACGGTGCTCCTCTACGGCTTAACTGCCACGCACGCCGGCCGGAGCCTTGGTACGGTCCGAACCGCGCGAAACGTCGCCACCGATCGTGTCCGGGGGAACGTGCTCTTCTTCGTCCACTCTCCTCTTCGCCCACGCTCTTCTTCGGCGCACGCCGGCCGTCTAACCGCTCCAGCGCCCGTCGTGCCGCTCGGCGAAACTACAATGCCCCCGAATATTTTTTATACCCGCGAAGCACTGAACCCGCGAAAGGTGAACCGCGAAGTAGCGAGGGTTCACTGTATGTATAAGACCAAGACCTACAAAAAAGTCTCTTGGAGCAATGAGCTAGGTTTTACAGGAAGTCGGCCATTTTGAATTTACTTAAAAGGGGCGGGTCACCACAATGGACTTTGTGTAGAAATTATTATTGGGGCCCGAGCAGCGACCGCGGCGAGGTCCCTATTGTTTATGTAGAAATTATTATTATTATTATTATTAGGGCCCGAGCAGTGACCGCTGCGAGGTCCCTATTGTTTTTCTAGAAATTGTTATTAGGGCCCGAGCTGCGACGGCTGCGAGGTCCCTATTGTTTTTGTAGAAAATATTATTACTTTTATTATTATTATTATTATTATTATTAGGGCCTGAGCAGCGACCGCTGCGAAGTCCCTGTTGTTTTTGTAGAAATTATTATTATTATTATTTTTCCGATTGTACGATCGCATTTTTGACCCCGAAACATGCACAAAAACTCACCAAACTTGGCAGTCTCATCGGGCATGGCGAGAAATTTGATATTTTAACGTCTAATATGAACAGGAAGTGAGTTATGAATTTTTGAAAGTCCGACTTTTGCCCTTTTTTGCATGTTTACAGGGGTCATTCTTTTGCACCCTGATCCTAAAGGCTTCATCTGATTGCCTTAAAATTCTGTCTGTAGCATCTTAAGACCTGGGACAAACACTGGGGCTAAAATCTTTTGTTTCCGAAATACTATATGACGGGGGCGGGGCTTCAAAGTTTTCACTTAAGATTTCCTTCGCCGCAATGGACAAAATGCTTAATAACTCTCCTGCACATGCTGCTAAAAATCCAAAACTTCACATGTACATAAAGAGTCGGTACCTGAAGACATCTATATGTTTATATTCTGTTATACACCTTGCGCCAATCAATAACATTTTTTACATTTTGACGTACTGCACGGTGCCCTTTACACGAATCAGATTGAAAATTGGCTAGAAAAGACTCAAGACATTGATCTTACTCTATCCCTATTTTTGTGACTTTCCTTCGAAGGGCGTGGCTATTGCGGTGCCGCAGAGTCTGATTATTCTCCGTGGCAACAAAAGTTCCTGCAAAATGATTCAGATGATCCATCTTCTCGAAATTTTTCACATTTGAGGATATTCAGGCCCTGAAGACGGCTGCCAACTTATTTTTGATCGCAGTGGTAGCGCCACCAACTGGTTAAAACAAATACAAATTATTTTCGTTGATGTTTTTCTCCGGGCAGGTTCACAAAATCTACCTTATATTTGCTCGGATGAGTGTTTAGGCCTTGAGGATGTCACAATACGAAAGTCTTTCGCCTTCTTCAGAGTGTCACATGATGGTGTCTTGTGACCCGTCTTTATCAGCTGATGTTCCATGAGGGCGTGACTTACCTGTCACAAGAATGAAGGCAAGTCACACCCCCGCTGTCCGTTCACTCCGCCAAGATGCTGCTCCAGGTGGTAGAGAGGATGAAGGCTCCCTTGTCTCTGTTCATGGTTTTTATGCCTCGCTTGCAGATCTCAATGGCCTCTCTGATCCAGCGCTGTTGTTTGTTCTCTTCGGTGCGGATGACCCTGCCCTTCTCCCGGTCCATGATGTGGTTTTCCCTTTTGCAGTGGTCAGTGATTGCTGATTTGTAATGTTCATGTTGTGCTTGTTCTTTTACTGCTCTGATTTTTCATTTTTTTGACAGGTAAGTCACACCCTCATGGAACATCAGCTGATAAAGACGGGTCTCAAGACACCATCATGCGACACTCTGAAGAAGGCGAAAGACTCGCCGAAACATGTCAGGTAAAAAATTAACCTAAAACATAATTGTCTGCTTTTAATGAATCAGTCAAATATCAATAATAAGAAGACAAAATGAACCTAATACAAATAAATGAATGCTTAATAACTCCCCTGCACATGCTCCTGAAAATCCAAATCTTCACCTGTAAATAAAACGTCCCGACCTGAAGACATCTTAATGTTATTATTTTGTTATACACACAGCGCCGCCAAGTGGAATCAAAAATGTGTTTTTATTTTAATTTTCACATCCTGCACGGTGCCCTTTTGACAAATCCGACTGAAAATTAGTCAGAAAAGACTCAAGACAATGATCTTTCTCTCTGCCGAATTTTGTGACGTTTTGGCAAAAGGCGTGGCTATTATGGTGCTGAAAAGTCAGATTGTACTCTGTGGCAACAAAAGCTCCGGCAACATGACTCAGATGATCCTATCTTCTCGAAGTTGTACACATTTGAGGATACTTCAGCCCTGAAGACATCTACCAACTTATTTTTCATCGTAGTAGTAGCGCCACCAACTGGTAAAAGCTAATACAAGTTATTTTCTTGGATGTTTTTCTCCGTGCAACTCAACAAGGCCGCCCTCATATATGCTCGGATGACTGTTTCGGCCATGAGGATGTCACAATACGAAATTCGTCCTTTTTCGTGTAAAGTTGTGGGAGTGGCATTGCACTGTTCGGCAATAAAACAACGCTGATTATGAGGTTCTAAATATGAACGACAACTCGTGAAACTTTACACACACATCAGGCCGAGCAAATTTATCAATATTTTATACGTTAGTTGTGCAGCTTTTTTGAAATGGCTCGCCATGGCCCTCGAGAAATGTTAAAAAAAGCAGCCCTGGTTGAGTGTTTCACCTCGCTTTTTGTAAATTTTATGGAGTACAGTGAACCCTCGGTAATCGCGGTTAATGGGGACAGAGACCACCCGCGAAAACTGAAAATCCGCGAAGTAGCGGCGCACCTTCAAAAATGCTTAAAAAAATATACAATATATATAATAAATATATAATATATATATATATATATATATATATATATATATATATATATATATATATATACGGGGAGAGAGAGAGTGAAATTCATGTTATAACAAAAAAACCAAATTATTATTAAAACGTATTATTTTTTTATTCCCCAGCCATTCTTTTTGTATTTATTTAATTACTCCGACTTTTATCTGCTGGTACGCCGTCCGGTGTGCCCTGTGAAATGAAAGGTGGCATTCTTTATTCATTTCTTTATTTATTCTTTTATACATTCATAACTGACAGCTTCGCGCTCCGCTCGTGCCCGGGCGGAAGAGGTGCTCCAATTCGGCTTAACTGTGACACACACCCGCCCTCCTCCCCCGGAGCTTCCATTCGGTTAAACTTAGGGGCCGCTTGGCACCGCCCGTGCCCGGGGAAGGTGCTCCTCTTCGGCTTACTGTGACGCGAGCATGCCCTCCTCCTCCGGAGCTTCCATTCGGTTAAACTTAGGGGCCGCTTGGAATCGCCCGTGCCCGGGGAAGGTGCTCCTCTTCGGCTTACTGTGACGCGAGCATGCCCTCCTCCTCCGGAGCTTCCATTCGGTTAAACTTAGGGGCCGCTTGGCACCGCCCGTGCCCGGGGAAGGTTCTCCTCTACGGCTTAACTGCCACGCACGCCGGCCGGAGCTCTGGTACTGTCCGAACCGCGCGAAACGTCGCCACCGATCGTGTCCGGGGGAACGTGCTCTTCTTCGTCCACTCTCCTCTTCGCCCACGCTCTTCTTCGGCGCACACCGGCCGTCTAACCGCTCCAGCGCCCCGTCGTGCCGCTCGGCGAAACTACAATGCCCCCGAATATTTTTTAGACCCGCGAAGCACTGAACCCGCGAAAGGTGAACCGCCAAGTAGCGAGGGTTCACTGTATGTATAAGACCAAGACCTACAAAAAAGTCTCTTGGAGCAATGAGCTAGGTTTTACAGGAAGTCGGCCATTTTGAATTTACTTAAAAGGGGGCGGGTCACCACAATGGACTTTGTGTAGAAATTATAATTGGGGCCCGAGCAGCGACCGCGGCGAGGTCCCTATTGTTTTTGTAGAAATTATTATTAGGGCCCGAGCAGCGACCGCTACGAGGTCCCCATTGTTTTTGTGGAAATTATTATTATTATTATTATTAGGGCCCGAGCAGTGACCGCTGCGAGGTCCCTATTGTTTTTCTAGAAATTGTTATTAGGGCCCGAGCTGCGACGGCTGCGAGGTCCCTATTGTTTTTGTAGAAAATATTATTACTTTTATTATTATTATTATTATTATTATTAGGGCCTGAGCAGCGACCGCTGCGAAGTCCCTGTTGTTTTTGTAGAAATTATTATTATTATTATTTTTCCGATTGTTCGATTGCATTTTTGACCCCCGAAACATGCACAAAAACTCACCAAACTTGGCAGTCTCATCGGGCATGGCGAGAAATTTGATATTTTAAACGTCTAATATGAACAGGAAGTGAGTTATGAATTTTTGAAAGTCCGACTTTTGCCCTTTTTTGCATGTTTACAAGGGGTCATTCTTTTGCACCCTGATCCTAAAGGCTTCATCTGATTGCCTAAAAATTCTGTCTGTAGCATCTTAAGACCTGGGACAAACACTGGGGCTAAAATTGGGGCTAAAATCTTTTGTTTCCGAAATACTATATGACGGGGGCGGGGCTTCAAAGTTTTCACTTAAGATTTCCTTCGCCGCAATGGACAAAATGCTTAATAACTCTCCTGCACATGCTGCTAAAATCCAAAACTTCACATGTACATAAAGAGTCGGTACCTGAAGACATCTATATGTTTATATTCTGTTATACACCTTGCGCCAATCAATATCATTTTTTACATTTTGACGTACTGCACGGTGCCCTTTTAACGAATCCGATTGAAAATTGGCTAGAAAAGACTCAAGACATTGATCTTACTCTATCCCTATTTTTGTGACTTTCCTTCGAAGGGCGTGGCTATTACGGTGCCGCAGAGTCTGATTAATCTCCGTGGCAACAAAAGTTCCTGCAAAATGATTCAGATGATCCATCTTCTCGAAATTTTTCACATTTGAGGATATTCAGGCCCTGAAGACGGCTGCCAACTTATTTTTGATCGCAGTGGTAGCGCCACCAACTGGTTAAAACAAATACAAATTATTTTCGTTTATGTTTTTCTCCGGGCAGGTTAACAAAATCTACCTTATATTTGCTCGGATGAGTGTTTAGGCCTTGAGGATGTCACAATACGAAAGTCTTTCGCCTTCTTCAGAGTGTCACATGATGGTGTCTTGTGACCCGTCTTTATCAGCTGATGTTCCATGAGGGCGTGACTTACCTGTCACAAGAATGAAGGCAAGTCACGCCCCCCGCTGTCCGTTCACTCTGCCAAGATGCTGCTCCAGGTGGTAGAGAGGATGAAGGCTCCCTTGTCTCTGTTCATGGTTTTTATGCCTCGCTTGCAGATCTCAATGGCCTCTCTGATCCAGCGCTGTTGTTTGTTCTCTTCGGTGCGGATGACCCTGCCCTTCTCCCGGTCCATGATGTGGTTTTCCCTTTTGCAGTGGTCAGTGATTGCTGATTTGTAATGTTCATGTTGTGCTTGTTCTTTTACTGCTCTGATTTTTAATTTTTTTGACAGGTAAGTCACACCCTCATGGAACATCAGCTGATAAAGACGGGTCTCAAGACACCATCATGCGACACTCTGAAGAAGGCGAAAGACTCGCCGAAACATGTCAGGTAAAAAATTAACCTAAAACATAATTGTCTGCTTTTAATGAATCAGTCAAATATCAATAATAAGAAGACAAAATGAACCTAATACAAATAAATGAATGCTTAATAACTCCCCTGCACATGCTCCTAAAAATCCAAACCTTCACCTGTAAATAAAACGTCCCGACCTGAAGACATCTTAATGTTATTATTTTGTTATACACACAGCGCCGCCAAGTGGAATCAAAAATGTGTTTTTATTTTAATTTTCACATACTGCACGGTGCCCTTTTGACGAATCCGACTGAAAATTAGTCAGAAAAGACTCAAGACAATGATCTTACTCTCTGCCGAATTTTGTGACGTTTTGGCAAAAGGCGTGGCTATTACGGTGCTGAAAAGTCAGATTGTACTCTGTGGCAACAAAAGCTCCGGCAACATGACTCAGATGATCCTATCTTCTCGAAGTTGTACACATTTGAGGATACTTCAGCCCTGAAGACATCTACCAACTTATTTTTCATCGTAGTAGTAGCGCCACCAACTGGTAAAAGCTAATACAAGTTATTTTCTTGGATGTTTTTCTCCGTGCAACTCAACAAGGTCGCCCTCATATATGCTCGGAGGACTGTTTCGGCCATGAGGATGTCACAATACGAAATTCATCCTTTTTCGTGAAAAGTTGTGGGAGTGGCATTGCACTTTTTGGCAATAAAACAACGCTGATTATGAGGTTCTAAATATAAACGACAACTCGTGAAACTTGACACACACATCAGGCAGAGCAAATTTATCAATATTTTATACGTTAGTTGTGCAGCTTTTTTGAAATGGCTCGCCATGGCCCTCGAGAAATGTTCAAAAAAGCAGCCCTGGTTGAGTGTTTCACCTCGCTTTTTGTAAATTTTATGGAGTACAGTGAACCCTCGGTTATTGCGGTTAATGGGGACCGAGACCACCCGCGGAAACTGAAAATCCGCGAAGTAGCGGCGCACCTTCAAAAATGCTTAAAAGAAAATACAATATATATAATAAATATATATATATATATATATATATATATATATATATATATATCTGTATATATATATATATATATATATATATATATGTATATATATATATATATATATATGTATATATATATATATATATATATGTATATATATATACGGGGAGAGAGAGAGAGTGAAATTCATGTTATAACAAAAAAAACAAATTATTATTAAAACGTATTATTTTTTTATTCCCCAGCCATTCTTTTTGTATTTATTTAATTACTCCGACTTTTACCTGCTGGTACGCCGTCCGGTGTTCCCTGTGAAATGAAAGGTGGCATTCTTTATTTATTTATTTATTTATTCATTTATTCATTCATAACTGACAGCTTCGCGCTCCGTTCGTGCCCGGGCGGAAGAGGTGTTCCAATTCGGCTTAACTGTGACACACGCCCGCCCTCCTCCCCCGGAGCTTCCATTCGGTTAAACTTAGGGGCCGCTTGGCACCGCCCGTGCCCGGGGAAGGTGCTCCTCTTCGGCTTACTGTGACGCGAGCATGCCCGCCTCCTCCGGAGCTTCCATTCGGTTAAACTTAGGGGCCGCTTGGAACCGCCCGTGCCCGGCGAAGGTGCTCCTCTTCGGCTTACTGTGACGCGAGCATGCCCTCCTCCTCCGGAGCTTCCATTTGGTTAAACTTAGGGGCCGCTTGGAACCGCCCGTGCCCGGGGAAGGTGCTCCTCTTCGGCTTACTGTGACGCGAGCATGCCCTCCTCCTCCAGAGCTTCCATTCGGTTAAACTTAGGGGCCGCTTGGCACCGCCCGTGCCCGGGGACGGTGCTCCTCTACGGCTTAACTGCCACGCACGCCGGCCGGAGCCCTGGTACGGTCCGAACCGCGCGAAACGTCGCCACCGATCGTGTCCGGGGGAACGTGCTCTTCTTCGTCCACTCTCCTCTTCGCCCACGCTCTTCTTCGGCGCACGCCGGCCGTCTAACCGCTCCAGCGCCCGTCGTGCCGCTCGGCGAAACTACAATGCCCCCGAATATTTTTTATACCCGCGAAGCACTGAACCCGCGAAAGGTGAACCGCGAAGTAGCGAGGGTTCACTGTATGTATAAGACCAAGACCTACAAAAAAGTCTCTTGGAGCAATGAGCTAGGTTTTACAGGAAGTCGGCCATTTTGAATTTACTTAAAAGGGGCGGGTCACCACAATGGACTTTGTGTAGAAATTATTATTGGGGCCCGAGCAGCGACCGCGGCGAGGTCCCTATTGTTTATGTAGAAATTATTATTAGGGCCCGAGCAGCAACCGCTACGAGGTCCCCATTGTTTTTGTGGAAATTATTATTACTTTTATTATTATTATTATTATTATTATTAGGGCCTGAGCAGCGACCGCTGCGAAGTCGCTATTGTTTTTGTAGAAATTGTTATTAGGGCCCGAGCTGCGACGGCTGCGAGGTCCCTAATGTTTTTGTAGAAAATATTATTACTTTTATTATTATTATTATTATTATTATTAGGGCCTGAGCAGCGACCGCTGCGAAGTCGCTATTGTTTTTGTTGAAATTATTATTATTATTATTTTTCCGATTGTTCGATCGCATTTTTGACCCCCGAAACATGCACAAAAACTCACCAAACTTGGCAGTCTCATCGGGCATGGCGAAAAATTTGATATTTTAACGTCTAATATGAACAGGAAGTGAGTTATGAATTTTTGAAAGTCCGACTTTTTCCCTTTTTTGCATGTTTACAGGGGTCATTCTTTTGCACCCTGATCCTAAAGGCTTCATCTGATTGCCTTAAAATTCTGTCTGTAGCATCTTAAGACCTGGGACAAACACTGGGGCTAAAATCTTTTGTTTCCGAAATACTATATGACGGGGGCGGGGCTTCAAAGTTTTCACTTAAGATTTCCTTCGCCGCAATGGACAAAATGCTTAATAACTCTCATGCACATGCTGCTAAAAATCCAAAACTTCACATGTACATAAAGAGTCGGTACCTGAAGACATCTATATGTTTATATTCGTTTCCTGTCTTTTTTACGTCATAGTGTACATAAGGGTCTGATGCAACCTCTGACTGAGAATCAGCCTTGTCCGCATTGTGAATCATGTAAAAATCACCCAGCAGGGGGCAGAGGTGCAAAAGATCCGCCTTGAATCTGCGCCAGAGGTACAAATGGGGGGCGGGATCCTGGGGTAGACTTATAAGTGTGGAGAGCAGCGTGGGTAGCAGCAGCATCGGCAGCACTAGCAGCAGTCGCATTAAATAAATAAATAATATTGCCTTTATTAGTCCCACAATGGGGAAATTCGAGATTCGAACCCAGGCCTCCTGGGGAGACTGGGTCCTGAACGCGGCGCCTTAGACCCCTCGGCCATCCTGGCAGCCGAAAAATTCGAGATTCGAACCCAGGCCTCCTGGGGAGACTGGGTCCTGAACGCGGCGCCTTAGACCACTCGGCCATCCTGGCATTAGTAGCGTTAGCAATGAAATCCTCCAAGCAAATGACGATCGAGGAATGCTTTTTTGTAAAAAAAAAAGCTTCCTAAAAGCATCAAGGCGATGGAGACGCTTTGGTTGAGAGGATGACGCTTCGTCGTCGTCTCAACAAACAGGCGTCTAAAGAGGGTGCGCGTGCCTTGCGGCCTGCATCGCCTGCCTTCGGACAATAGCCAAAGCAGCTGAGAGTCCTCACCAGATCCCCCCGAACGAGGAGGTAAGCGCTCGCAAGTTACCATTGAACATGTGGTTTTACCCCTCGTGCTTTTATTGTACATATCATGCATCTTGCGGGCAGAAAATGTCGCATAAATGTGCAGTTAGACGCGAGCGTATCTCCTCCCCGACGAGGAAACAACAATACTGAATGGTGTGGTAATCATGCATACTTTCTAAAATTCACAGATTGTGCATCCCGCGGCAAGAAAGTTCCTCCTCGTCTTGTTGGTGTAAAGAAAGGTAAATTATAATATGAAACTTCACACGCCAGCAATAAAATGCAGCAATAAATATATATTTCCAATTGTTTATATTTCTGTAATTTACAGGTTGTGCATCAGGAAGCAGTGGTTCCGGATGGCGTCACACTGGATGGCAACCGAGGAAAATCGACTTTACAGCAACCCCTGGACCACTGAATGCCGCTGCCCATTTGGAGTCTGAGGAGCCAGCTGATTTCCTGCAGCTGTTTCTCACGGATGAGCTTCTGCAGCACATCGCGGATGCCAGCAATCACTTCCCAGACAATTATTTTCACACAAACCCCAGTGGACAAACACAAGCTCGCCTATTTTCCACGGACCAGCAAAGCCAGACCACAACGAAAGTGTCGGGTCTGTTTGCGCAAAGGCAAACGGAGTGAAACAAGAATGTGGTGTGAACTATGTTGTGTGCCCTTGCATCAAGGCAACTGTTTTATTTTATATCACACAAAAAAAAAGTATGTATGACACTGATGTATTTCATTTTTGTACATAGTTCAACAGTTCAGTCGTTTAGTGTTATGTGCAAATAAATTTATTTTATCAAAAACATATTTTTTGTGCTTTTTTTTATTTTATAGAAGGCATGCATTATTTAGATGTTAGAGGTGTCATAAAAGCCATAAATAATAGTGTCAAAGTTCAAATTATGGTCAAAATGCATCAGTTTACAAAAAGCTCATTTTCTCAGTTTTTTCCCCAGGGATTGGAGTTTTCATGAAATGTAGCTATTTTCAAATGCCGATTGTTCAAGAATGGAAAAAGATAGGAACAAACATTTTTTTTCTGTTGAAAGAAGAGAGTCTCATCTTTCTTCGGGTGTGCTCCATGTCTATATAGCATTAGAATACAATATTCTGTGGGCCTTGCAATATTAGTCAAAACCCAGGAAAACTCTGGGATTGAGTGGGTTGCTCCAGTGAAAATGGCTGGTATTTAATGAGTTAAGACTGGTTAGGACATCCGGCTCGCAGTCCCAAGGTGCAGGGTTCGATCCCGGGACCCAGCTTTCCTGTGTGGAGGTTGCATTTGTGAGTGAGTTTGAGCGCAGATGGTTGTTCGTCTTTGCGTGCCCTGCGATTGGCTGGCAACCACTTCAGGGTGTGCCCCGCCTACTGCCCGTTGACAGCTGGGTAGGCTCCAGCACGCTATCCTTGTGAGAATAAGCGGATTGGATATTACATGTATGTGTTTATGCCCTAGGCCAGGCGAGGGCAAACTACGGCCCGGGGGCCACATGCGGCCCGTTAAAAGTTTTAATCCGGGCCGCCGAACTTGAAAAAAATTTAATGAATAAACCTTGTTAATGTTTTATTTTCTAAACACTGTGGTTTTCAAAGACAAATATTATTGTTGGAATGCTTTTATTCACTTTCATATAAAATTAAATGTATTTTTTTTCTCAGATGAGGTGAGGTTTCCAAAACACTCCATCCATCTGCTCCTGGTCCGGCCCCTCTGTCATATTTTAGAACCCATTGTGGTCCTCCAATCAAAAAGTTTGCCCGCCCCTGCCCTAGGCTTTGTGTCTTTGCTTGGTTGACTGTGTAATGAGTGTATGAATGCATTTCTTTCTACCAGACACCTTGGACTTCCCATGGCAGATTAATAATCTATTTTATCTATCCATCAGGGTCACGAATGTCATTTGATGAGTAGAGAATTTAGAGTCTCCAATTAACCTAATATACATGGATTTGCGCATGGAAACCTGAGAAAAAGCCCTTAGTCCTACTTTTCCATCTGAACCACTTTATCCTCACGAGGGTCACAGCCGTGACATCCCAGCTGACTTCAGAAAGTAAGTGGGCGACGACTCATGATCTCTTGGTTGAATAATATTGTTAGGGGCTCAAAATGGCCCTCTACAATAAAATGGCAGAAGAATATTACATACTCTCTGGCAGAAGAATATTGCGTTTTTTTGTTTTGTCCAATTAACTTAAATAAAACTTGGGAAAATTTAATGATTACATGTAAACCAGCTGGTCTTCCCCATACCAAGCCCTGGCTAAAACTGACTGAAAAATGCATGATGTGTGCCTTTTAAACTCCTCGGCCCATCCACTATGCCAGGGATGGGCAAACTTTTTGATTGGGAGGGGGGGGGGCACAATGAGTCCTAAAATACATTTAATTTTAAACGAAAGTGAACAAAAGCATTCCAACAATATATATGTCTTTGAAAAACCACAGTATTTAGAAAATAAACCATTAACAAGGCTTATTCATTTAATTTTTTTCAAGTTTGGGGGGCTGGATTGAAACGTTTAACGGGCCACAAGTGGCCCCCGGGCCGTAGTTTGCCCAAGTGCCCTAAGCCAATTGATTCTAAAAAATAACAGTTTTCTTCATCAAAACAACATTTTATGATCAACATAAATGTTAGTGAGTACATAAAGGTATACTCATTCGATCTATCATAACCCCATGCACTTAGACTGTACAAAAAAAAGAAAATTTTTATTTTAAAACCTAGTATTTCGCCATGACGTCACACGCTAGCGTCAAGTGCTTGGCGCTAAAAACCCGGAAGTAACAGCGGCGCTCGGTTTGAAAGTGGAGAGTTGTGCATGGTAGGCGAATTCGGGAGAAATGTTTGTTGAACACGAGGACTGTGGCGTAGAAGATGGTTTAACAGCGATCTAGTGCGCACCCAACCGTGATGGCTGACCAACGAAATAAATGCGGACCGACGGAGTGGACTGACAGGACGTGGAAAACAGGTGTGTGGCATGTGTGCGTGTGCACGAATGTGGGAGTGCGTTCACTATGGTGGCAGCGATCGCAAAGCAGCAGCACCACTCCTTGACAAAAGTATTGTACTTTCTCTGATGTTTTGGGTTTGCTCTGCTTTGGGGTTTGTAGTTCTGGCCACGCAAAAGTAACAAAGCAAGTTCTTGGATGTCTGCTTTTTTCTTGAACTGTTAATTGGTTAACATCGTGGCTCTTATTTTTATCTAATGTATGGAGTTTGGTGGCTATCTATATGCACAACTATATTAGTTGCACTTGAAATTGCATACAGAAAATTTGTATAAATAGGTTACGCTATAAAGTATAACAATATTAACAATCGTTATTGTTGTTACTGTTTATTTATTTTATTTTGCAATAACTGTGCTCCAAGCTTAGCTGTTGTGCCAGCTGCCAAGTAAAAATATGTAATCTCACTCAATAATAGGAATAAATACTTAACTAACATCTCAATTTTTCGGGTTGGGCTGTGGGGGAGGGGAGGGTGGCTGCCTGACAAAAAGCAGACTGTCCTGCACATGCGCAGACCAGCCGAGTGTGTGAAGTGTGCGTAAGTGCAGTACCGGGACCGACCACTAGACAGCGATCCTGAGTAATTTTTCCGCACACACATTTCTAGCACACTCGTCTTGTTTTTGTGACCTTCCTGGGAAGCCCTGAAACTTTGACAGGACCTCCCCCTGAGCTTCTTATCACTGAATTCAATGCTCTTTTTTGTGGGGCCCAGATTTTTGGTCCCCACAAAAATTTTGGTCCCCTACAGTGGGTGTGCTGTCCGATGTTGGTCCCCAACATGTAGCTTATACAAACACACACACACACCCCTACTTGTTTTTTTTGACATTGTTGGGCCACCTGAGCAAAACTCACATTGTGGGAACCACCCTTTCTAGTGGTTGTACAGCTCTGAAAAAAATCAGGCAGTGTCCAGGAATTTAGTTAAACACAAAAACCACTTCAAATTACCAATTAATGACCTGGAGGTCAAATGAGTGACTCAAGTGCATGTAATTCAGTCACTGAAGCCCAAAGATTCTCTGGGCCAGTGGATGAACCATTATTCGTCTTGGACAGCATTGAAGCAGGCCGTAGCCTGGTTTCTAAAGCTGAAAGACTTACTGACAGAGTAAAGGAAAATAGAAAGGAGTTAATCACATTAGGTGAAGAAGGCAAGAAGAATTTATTCAAGAGAACTGTCAAAGGAAAGTATTTGACCTGCGACGACTTGGATAAAGCAGAAAGAGAACTTGTGAAATACTGTCAAAGGCGAAGTTTCAAAAAAGATTTAGCCATATTTGAAAAACAAAAAAGGGTGAAGAAAAGTAGCCCACTTTACAAGTTCAATATAGTACTTCAAGATGGTGTCATGAGGGTTGGTGGACAGTTGAGCCACGCAGCTATGCCTGAAACAGCAAAACAGCAAGCCATCTTGCCAAGGATTCACATAACACAAAGCTAGTCCTGAGATACATTCATGAGATTACAGCTCACGCTGGAAGGAACCACATGATGGCTAATCTGCATCAACAGTTTTGGATACCTCGAGCTGCTAGAGTCATCAGAAGAGTGCTACCTGACGATCCGCCTTTCAAGAGAATTGGCGTTGATTATTTTGGTCCATTCTAAGTAAGTAGGGTTAGAGGACAAGTAAAGAGATACGGCGTGATTTTTACATGTTTCGCTGTACGAGCCGTACATCTGGAAATTGCATCTTCACGTGACACAGATGCTTGTCTCAACGCAATCCGAAGATTTCTTGTCAGAAGAGGACAAGTGAGAGAGATGTATTCTGATAACGGAACCAACTTAAGATCAGCTGACAGTGAAATGAAGAAATCAATCAAAGAATGGAACACTAAGTAAATCGAGAAACACTTGCTGCAAAAAGGTATTCAGTGGCATAGCAATCCCCCAGCAGGTTCCCACCACGGAGGAAGCTGTGAGCGACTTATTTGGTCTGTGAGAAAAATCCTGAATGTCACTGTAAAAGAACAAATTTCGGGTGAAGAAAGTCAATATACCTTGCTTGGTGAGGCTGAAGCAGTTATAAACAGCAGGCCTATCACAAGGACATCTTCCGACCTCAACGACTTGGAAGCACTCACACCCAACACTCTGTTGTGGCTGAAGGTCAAACCTGAGTTACCTCCTGGAGTCTTCTGTAAAGACGACCAATACGCCCCAATACGTACCTCTGGGAATGAGCTGGTCAGCTCTTTAAAGAGTATTATGTAAGTTGAAATACATTAATCCATTTTTCTTTTTTGGACCATCTTTAACTGTGTAGTGTGTAATGTCTAAAATACAAAATGATCTGATTTTAGGGTGCAGTTGACGACTGTGGCACAGGTCCTCGCTCTACAAGTGCTAATAGTCTTCGGCAAAGAGAAAAATCTGCCATAAGGTACAGAAAACATTGGCATCAGAGTAAATGGATGCATGTTTTTGCAATGTGCGAGGAAACTGGCGAACTCAGAGAAAACTACGCAGGCTTGGGAGAACATGCAAACTCTACACAGGAAGGCCGGAGCCGGAATCGATCCCACAACCTCTGCATTGTGAGACCATCGTGCTCACAAGTCGCCCACCGTGGCGGCCGTCCATTATGAATGCCATCCCACCATCCATTATCTGTACGGCTTCTCCTCACAAGGGTTGCAGGGGGTGCTGGAGCCTATCCCAGCTATCTTGGGGCAGTAGGTGGGGTACACCCTAAACTGGTTGCCAGCCAATCGCAGGTCACACAAAGACAAACAACCATCCGCGCTCACACTCACACCAATTTAGGGTGTCCAAACAACCTGCCATGCATGTGTTTGGAATGTGGGAGGAAACCGGAGAACCCACGCAGGCGTGTGGGAAACATGCAAACTCCAAACAGGAAAGCCGGAATCAATCCCGCGACCTCTGCATTGTGAGACCATCGTGCTAACAAGTCGCCCACCATGCATCCCTGCTAAATAAATGATTAATTTTTACATTTTAGTATTTGTAAGCGATCTTGTGTTCATGACAGCATTTTCAACAGTGTGGGTGTTTGTATGAAAGCATTTCACTCGTGTATGGGCATGAGCATGTTTCAGTTGTATTTATGAATAACAATAATTTCACAATTGTGCCTGAGCGCCTTTCACTGGTGTGTATGAGAATGTTTCACCTATGTGTATGAGCGCATTTGACGAGTGTATGAGCAACAACTATTTCACTAGTGTGTATGAGAGCGTTTCACTCGTATGTATGATAGCGTTTCATAAGTATGCATGAGCAACAACAATTTCACTGGTGTGTAAGAGTGCATTTCAGAAGTGTGAAGCGATTCCTGACTTTTGTCCCCAACGGCACCTCATACTCCCCATCTCCCGCTCACTTCTCCTGACCCCATGAGCCATCCCCGTTGCTACTACATGGAGATTTGATGTGTTTTTTTGTTTTTTTTGTTATTAGCTTCTTCAACATCTCTTCTGATTCTCATCTCTTCTCTGGCGCTCGTCTCCGCCTGTCTGATTTGAAGTCGACCTCAGAATTTGCACTATTTTGACATGACTTCTGTGGTAATCACTACTGACATATTGTGTCATTTGCTCAATAATACATTAAAATTATAATAAATAATTAAAATGGGTCCGGTGCCGAGCTCTGGCTTCATATCTTTAAAAGTGGTCTTCTCAAATCTGTTACTAATGGCCTCTAAATCAGTTGTGGTAGAGAAGGGGCAAATTAGACCTTATGGCATCTTAATTTGGTCAAGTCTTGTACCCATTTTCAAGGCCAGCGACTATTGCTTTAGCTATATACAAGAAAAGGATTACTCTGAATATACACAACAACAAATCCCAGATGTCCAACCCAAATGTTGTTTCAAAATAATCCAGTTCAGATGATAAACAAATGTATTGGTATGTTGAGGTCATTATTTCAAATCAAAATATACACTTCTTTTTCAGACAATGGGGAGGATCGAAGAAGTGGAAAAGTTGCAGGAGTAACTTCAAAACAATGCAAAGAGACAGAATCTGGAAGAATGTCAAGTTTGTCCATGTTTATATTTCTGGAATTTAGTGGACGTGCATCTCGAAATGTTTGGGGATGGTTCGGGCTGCCAGACAAGACTTTCACTGCGAGCGCTGGACCACTGGATGCTGCGGCAAACAGCGGACTTCTTGCAGCTATTTATTACCAACAAGCTACTCCTGCACATCAATGATGCGGATGGCACAGACTGCTTTGCAGACAATTATTTTGAGGCAAAACCAAGAGGTCTGTAAGCACTCTGAAAACAAAGTAAAATATTTGACACCCACGGCAAAAAAAGCCATGCTACAGCATAGGGCTGGGCGATAAACCGAAAATTTACCGTTACCGAAATTTATTACAATGACCGAAATCATTTTGCCCATGTCGGTAAATTCGATGAATAAAAAAAGAAAAGCCTTTTGTCTGCGGCAATGTTCATGCCCCTTTAAGACCGCTACAGCGCCTCTAGTCATGTGACTCCACCCGTCTGTCGCTCTCGTTGCTGGCGATTCAAATCCAGAAGCTTTCTCACCACCCACAACACAACCATGCTGTGCTGAAAGTTCAAAGTGAGAAGCAAGGTTCGACAAGTGACAACAGCCCATGAACGGAGGCGACACCATACGAGAGAACGTCTCAGAGGTGGACGCGATAGCTTAGCACATAGCTAAAGATAAAGCTCCTCTAGTTACGTGGCGCGCACAGGATTTAAACGCTTCATGAAAGCCGTATTTCCCGATATGGACTACATCGGGCCGGGAGCTTAGACATGTCAAGCATTTTGCATCTACATCCGACTTGTGGTCGGGTCGCAACATGGATCCCTGATTGAGCCTAACTGTGCATTACATAGATGACAAGTGGCGACTGCGCAGCAGAGTACTCGAGACGGCACATTTTCCCCGATAATACCCACTTGTTTATTTGGCTTGCATTGACATTTTCTTTCATTTTATTTCGCGTTTTTTTATTTGCCATTATTTACATCACGAGAGCATCTTGGCGCAATCTATTTGCAGAAAAAGATTTCGCAAGAGGTACCCTTTTTCTTTGTGACATTGTTCAAGTCATGCAAAGCAAGCTCAGGGTTCGCGGTTAACCGCTTCCCGATTGCCCGGGGCAAGTGAAATTTGGCCACGGGCAAGGTAAAATTATGGGCAACTTGCCCAACCGGGCAAGCATTTTTTAAAGCAGCCAAATATCTTTAATTTTGACGAAAACGGTGGTGTGATCTGTTTGTGTGCACTGTATGGTGATGGTTTAACCCAGACAACCCCTTATGTTTTGGTATGGTCCATTGGCCTTATCGGGGGTAATGGGCGGGCGCTACGGGGATCAGTTAGTTCAGTGAATGTCGAGTTAAAGTGGACGTCAATAAATCCCGCAGTATTGGAACTCGCTGTCGTAGCATCCTCATTTGAAGTTTGAAAAACACAACAAAAACCTACGATATTTTGGCCGAAAATTGACAGCCGGAAGTTTTCTTACCTTCTGCGCATGTTTACGAGTGGCGACGAGTTCGTTCAAATCCGAACATTTCGGATTCCTCTGACATGACTAAAATAGCTCGAATATTTTTAAGTAGACAATTCAGTTGTGAGTAAGGAAGGGAGTAATATTTGATTATTGGCTGTTAATTCATTAGCTCCATGATGTGACCTGACATAGTGTCAGTGACTGTGTTCTGTTTATGCTATGAAACTTATGGAGGCAGCACCACAGGCACTGGTCTTAAAGGAATACACAAATTTGCCACACTCATAATTTACTCATGTGATTCCTCAATTAATACGCTCTCCTGGACTTAAAATTGATCATCTGGATTGCTGTAATATCATTTTCCCAATTTAACATGCAGATTTGTTAATTATTAAAACTACAATTAACATTTTCAATAACTGCACAGGATGATACATTTGCTCTTGTGAGTAGGGTTTCATGGTTGATGATGAAAACAAGATTAATTTATGCTTATCAGATTATATGTTTATTTACATTTGTGGCGCACATTTTACAACCATAAACATTTTATTCTTAGAGAAAAAAAATTGTCACTTGCCCAAGTCGGGCAAGTAATTTGGCCACTCGGGCAAGGCAAATTTTAGTGGCACTTGCCCTATGGGCAAGCAGTTTTTAAAGTTAACCGCGAACCCTGCAAGCTATTTGGAATGTTCATACAAATGATTTTTGTACTTTTATTTTTCATTGAAAGTAAAGTGTACCAGTTGGTCAATAAAAAAAACAGTCAATATGCAATTCCTGCATTTATTTTGATTTTAGTCCACGTGGGAATTTATTGTGCATTTATCGTTATCGAGGTAAAATTGCTCGATTTCTCGCGATATTGATTTGAGGTCATATCGCCCAGCCCTTCTACAGCATGTATACAGTGTGAGACGTGTTGTGTTCACTTGCTCCAAGGCAATTGTTTTTAAGTGTATACCACATACCCAACGAATTGTGTAATTTGTATGGCGGGGTGTACACATGCGTTGCAAAAACACATGCACACACTGTCACTCACGCACTTCCGTATATAGTTTATTTCAGCACCTTTTGTCATGCTGTTTTTATTTTATAGAAGGAAAGCATTATTTTGATGTCTGAGCTGTCACAAAAGAAAAAATAGAACTGTTGAAGTCAAGTCAAGCTTGTGCTTGAAATGTTTGTTCTTAGTTTCTCAGTTTTTCGTGAGCAATGGGAATTCAGTTATATTCAAACGCTGTCAGGTAAAGGCTCCATATTTTTATAGCATTATAGCACACTATTCTGTGGGCGCTAGAATTGAAGGGTTTGCGTTAGTAAAAATAGGTGGGATTAAATGAGCTGAAGTGTATCTCTTGAGTGCTCCTTAAATATTTGCCTGTGTTGGTATATTTTATTTTGGTCGTGTCATGTTTATTCTTACGCTGAAAGAGACATGAGGTGTTCGAAAAAAATAAATGATTTTTTTTTTTCCCGGTCAAAACTACCAATGGTGTCTGTTTTTTTTCCCTCCGTGAAATGTACGAGTTATCACTTTGACGCGCATGATGTCACGTGGCTGGAGGACTGGAAACTTGCACGAACAACATTTACGTTGAAATGTAACAATGACACATATATCGACATCTAACAAACATGCATGGGCATCTAACATTGACACTTACATTGACGTCTATAACATAAACCATTACAATCACATCTAACAAACACGGACATCTAACAGACACATCGACATCCATCATAAACATTTACATAGACATCGACATCTAACCAACCTCTACATAGACATCTTACACACATCGACATCTAACAAACATTTACATAGACATCTAACATAAACACATAGATTGACATCTAACATCGACACATTGAGATCTAACATAGACATACATTGACATCTAACATAGACTGTTACATCGACAACTAACATCGACACAAGGCTTTGTCAAATGACACGTCATGACGACATATACAGAGACACAAGGCACAACAGCATATTTTTGGTACAAATTGAACCCGATATGTTAGCTACCTCGTTCGACTTAAAGGGTTAGCGAACTTGTTATGGTGGTTGAGGCGTGGTGGCTACCCAGCTCGTGTAGTGTATATTAAACTTAAGTTAATAATTTATGACCAGTAAACACGGATGTTGTAACGCAAAACAATGTTCAAATGTTAGTTTTTTTTCAACACATTTCATGAGAAAAAGCTCTACTTGTCTGTGAGAAATGTATGTTGTAGACCCATTATATAACACAATATTACACAATTTTACATTGGAATTTCATTTAATAAAACATTGACAATTATCTTTACAAACACTGTGTATGATTCATCTTTTCATTTGTTGTTCAATGAGCAAAACAGTGGCGATCAAAACAGTGCAAATGAAATGACATTTTATAGGTATCTGGTTGCAATACAGTGAACCCTCGCTACTTCGCGGTTCACCTTTCGCGGGTTCAGTGCTTCGCGGGTCTAAAAAATATTCGGGGGCATTGTAGTTTCGCCGAGCGGCACGACGGGGCGCTGGAGTGGTTAGACGGCCGGCGTCCGCCGAAGAAGAACGTGGGCGAAGAGGAGAGTGGACAAAGAAGAGCACGTTCCCCCGGGCACGATTTGGGGCGACGTTTCGCGCGGTTCGGACCGTACCAGAGCTCCGGCCAGCGTGCGTGGCAGTTAAGCCGAAGAGGAACAACTTCCGCCCGGGCACTAGCGGGGCGACATTTCGCTCCGTTCGGGACCGTGCGAGAGCTCCGGAGGAGACCGGCCGGCGTGCGTGGTTGTTAAGCCGAAGAGGAACACCTTCCGCCCGGGCATGAGCGGAGCGCGAGGCTGTCAGTTATGAATGAATAAATGAATAAATAAATGAAGAATGCCAGGGCACACCGGACGGCGTACCAGCAGGTAAAAGTCGAAGTAATTAAATAAATACAAAAAGAAGTAATTGAATAAATACAAAAATAATGGCTGGGGAATAAAAAAATGTTTTAATAATTTTTTTTTTTTGTTATAACATGAATTTCACCCTCTCTCTCTCTACCCGTATATATATATATATATATATATATATATTATTATTTTATTTATTTATTTTTTTAAGCATTTTTGAAGGTGCGCCGCTACTTCGCACTTTTTTTTAAAAGCATTTTTGAAGGTGCGCCGCTACTTCGCACTTTTTTTTTTTTAAGCATTTTTGAAGGTGCGCCGCTACTTCGCGGATTTTCAGTTTTCGCGGGTGGTCTCGGTCCCCATTAACCGCGATAACCGAGGGTTCACTGTAGTAAGTTACATTCTAATTTACATTGACAGGTAATGGAAATGACTACTGGTAACCTCAATTGAACTGTATTTCAGTCAGAATGCCTCAAACATCATAAAAAAATAAAACGTTGAGTATTATTTCTCCTTCAAAATGTCAGAAGAAATACTCTATAATGGCCTGACGACATTAACATAGCTTATAGTATATAGCAGGGGTGGGAAAACTTTTTTATTGGCGGGCCACAATGGGTTCTAAAATTTGACAGAGGGGCTGGACCAGGAGCAGATGGATGGAGTGTTTTGGTAACCTCATCTCATCTGAGAAAAAAAATACATTTAATTTTAAATGAAAGTGAACAAAAGCTTGTCTTTGAAAAACCACACTATTTTGAAAATAAAACATTAACAAGGTTTTTTTTTTTTTTTTTCAAATTCGGCGGGCCGGATTAAAACGTTTAACGGGCCGCATGTGGCCCCCGGGCCGTAGTTTTCTCACGTCGGTATATAGCATAGCGGCATAGGTTCCCTCGTCAACATCAAGTGAGTTACCCTCTTACCAAGACCAAAATACGGGGCTCTCCATCTCCCGGTCACTTCTCCAGACCCCAACAGTCACCCTCGTTGCGAGAACTTGGAGATTCGATGTTTATTTTTTTTCGCTTCTTCAACTTCGTGTCTGATTCTTTTCTCTTCTCTGGCTCCAGGATTCCGCTGTCAATCAGATGACGATTGAGGCGGGACTTCCGGTTCAAAGTCACCCTCAGAGTTTGCAACCATTTGAGATGGCTTCTGTGGTAATAACAACTGTCATAGGTGCAATTTGCTCTATAAAGCATTAAAAAAAAAATAATAATAATAAATTACAAAAAATAGTCAAGTACAGCACTCGTCTCATAAACTAGGTAAGAATTTAGCGTTACTAACGTTGCTACACTATAAAGAGTGTTTTACTGACTAGCTAAACCCAGTTTGCTTAAACTGATCGTACACTGGACGAAATCTTACCGTTGTCTTTTTACAAATGGATTATGAAATTGTTGCAGAAATTGTTTTGCTGTGACGGAGGGCAAGTTTTATAAGGTTCGTTCATCGGGAAGGTTTTATATTAGACGAGGATGGTCTTGTTCTTCGGATTTTTTTTTTATTTATAAAAGGCCGAGCATTTGTATTTGCGCTCAGACTGTGTTGCACAGTGCACACGAACCAAAAGCTCTAAAGAAAACACAATACCCGATCCAAACGGAGGGACGTGTTATCTTTATCTTCCACACCGCCTATCTTGTACTGGCTTGCGGGGAGGTGCTGCCGCCTATCCCGTCTGACTTTGGGCGAAATGCGGGAGGGACGACCTGAACAGAGAAATACAAAAAGAAGCAGTACAGCGTCAGTGTAACTCCTTACGGGATAATATCCTCGTCGCATAAACAAGGTAAGAATTTCACGGTATGCATTTTGGTGAACTATAAAGCTTGCTTTACTGACTGGAGCGACGTCGAGTTAGCCTAAATGTATCGTGCATTGGACTAAATCTAGCAAGTTAGAATTATACGATTTGTTCTTCGGGAAGGTTTTATATTAGAGGAGGAATTAAGATCTTGCCCTTCGGACATTTTTTGTGATAAAAGGCCGAGCATTTGCATTTGCGCACAGTATTAGTCCACGAAACAAGAAATACCCATGTACAAATAACTTGCAATTATAATAGTTGGAGCTGTAACAAAGTGTTTTTCATACGGTGTTGTATAAATTAGCAGGAAATTAGAACACAAATTAAAACACGTACAGTAGATACAAGAAGAACAACGACAGTCACATGTTGAGTCGAAAGCTAAAGAATAAAAATGTGTCTTCAAAACGTTTTAAAAGTGGACAGAGAGGGGGCTTGCCTAACATTCAATGGAGAGTCAGGGAATGGACTCCGAGTGCAAGTTTCAGGCCATCTATCTCAAGAAAGAGCTTCTGATGCACCTCAAACGGGTACTGCAAATTTAGTAAGTTCAGCGCATAGTTAATTCCCATGAGCAGGAGACTGGCAACATTTCCACAACCTCATTTTCTTAAGCAACAATGGAAACAGAGGCATGGGATGTGTCTTCTTGTCCCTCACTTGCTTGGAAGACATAGAGTACGTGTGTCAAACTCAAGGCCCGGGGCCAGATCTGGCCCACAACCTAATTTTATGTTGCCCGCAAAGGGCAAATCATCTGCATCAACTTCCTGTTTCTAGCATATTTTCTTCACAACAACACTGAGATATGAGATATTGCCAATTATTTGTTACCAATCCTCCCCTTTTAAAATAAATTGAAAAATTGTTGAACAATTACTTACTAGCTTCTGATTTCAAAACTGGCTTTCCAATCAATTTATATGGGTTCACAGTCCCTCTGAGGGAAACCACAACTACGATGTGGCCCGTCCATAAAAATGAGTTTGACACCCCTGACATAGACCTTCAGTACTTGCTTGGCCTGGTCCTCTTTTGCTTGTTCTCTGCTGACTTCCTGAAAGAGCATATACATCCATGGTTAGGTGCATAATGTCCCAAATTTGTGTTTGCTTTTTATAGTTCTGAATATCGCTGTCTTCAGGCAGTATCCAAGAAGCTCCAGAATCTTCACCTTGCAGGAGACTTCCAATGGCACGTTTTTGCAATCATTAACACTGCATCATCCAAAGAGAGCAAACCATTTTCAACATTTGAGATTGGTCAGTAATATTTACAAGTAACACCCACTCGTGTGGATTGACCAATAGATTAGATCTAGAAAAACATGAAATTACTCAAATTATGACAACATGTTTCAGCCGGACACCAGTGATATGTGACAGTATTTGCAATCTGCATTACATGTTTATAACAGCATATATGAGAATCAAAAAATAAATAAAAAGGGCAATGAAAACGGAAATTAAAATAGAAACCTCAACCTCAAGGATAGGATTTTTGTCGAAATCTCAAAATCGAAACTTTGGACCTTCTGATTTATTTTGTCAATTACCCGAAAGTAACCTTTGCCAAATGCCAACCCTTTAGCCAGAGCAGGTCACATACTGGCAGCAATTAATTTATTTGAATATTGTGACAAATAAAAATGTTTGCTGCACAGTCTATGAGTTAATTGCAGCTTTAAAAACGTAATACTGTTGTAATTTACCTGGTAGTCCGTGATGAGTTCCTCTGCAGACTGTCCGAGGAATTTCATCAAGGAATGGATTATGCCCTCCCTTCCAGCTTCAACGTTTTGCTATTTAAAAAGACACAAGATGATTAAGTGTCTTAAATAAATAAAAGCTCACATATGCATTGCTTACATCCCAAAAAGTGCATCTCAACTTTAAATAAAAAAAATAGCAAGATATCCATAAGCTCTAACAGATCTTTTATTGTTTTATTCTGTTAATGCTTATGATGGACTTATCCAAAATAGTTTGATGCAAATTATATTTGCAGTAATAAAACACAACCCTCTTACATGACTGAGTGAACTGAGCATAGGTCTTATTTCAGTGCCAGTAACTCGGCCTTTTTTTCCAAGTATCTCCTTCAATTCCAGGGTGTAAAGTTCCATCTTGGTTAGCCAGGTTCTCTCAAATTGAACATATGTAATTTGTTTGAACTCTTTCTTAATCTGAAACATTTTTCCCTCAATTAGAACATTTTCAAAATTAAGAAATCTAAATCCCGATTTAAATTTTGATTAATCGTCCAGCACTAGAAGATACAGCAGCAGGTATTACTCCTCCTCTAAAATAATAAAGGCAGTACAATCATCACTTAATTTGACACAGAGTTTGGATTAATTGCTGGACTATGGTCTGATATTTGTCCCACTTGAAACTAAATCTGAATATTGGTTATTTGAATGTGAATATCTTAACTTTGATATTTGAATTGAAACCTGAATGTTTTGAATTGAACACTGAATTATTGAATTGAAAAACTGAATTCGAATTACATAAATTGTATATTTTTAATTTGATTCTGAATTTTTCGATCATAATGTTTTTGTTAAGAACTATATCCCAATAAACTTGAATGTAGGACTTTAAAATGCGTTTTTAATTCCTCAAAAAAAAGGTCTCCTCACCAAAAATTCAATACTGCATATGCTCAAATTCAGTTTACTAAGTAAAAATTCAAGACTCAGTGACAGACATACGGGAGCTTTAGGGTGCCTCAAGGATGTGCAATGGATTCCAATCACCTTCCACCTATCACATCAACCCCCCATCCTTCAGCAGATCCACTGGCTTCCAGTCAATCAACAAATCATTTTCAAAATTCTTCTATATATTTTCAAATCTATGGCTGGCGACCAGTTCAGGGTGTAGTGCGCCTTTCGCCCGTAGTCAGCTGGGATAGGCTCCAGCACCCTCCCGTGACCCTGTACCGGATAAGCGGTGTGGATAATGACATGACACATGACTTTCAAATCTCTTCACAACCTCGCCCCTCCCTACCTTTCAGACATCATCCATATTCCCACTCCATCCCGCGCTCTCCGGTCTTCATCCTCCTCACTCCACCCCTTGCCTGCCACCATGGGGGACAGAGCCTTCAGCGATTCGGTTCTCCAGCTCTGGAACTCTCTCCACCTGACCTCTGTAATTGCACCACCCTCCCTGTGTTTAAAACTAAACTCAAAACCAATCTGTTCCGCCTTAATTACTCTCTCCAATTCCAGATATGTCCCTCATCCACTTTATTGTATTTTATCCTGCTTGATTTACGTGTTGGTGTTTCTACCCGTATTTGTGTTTTTACTTTCGTATTTTACTCTGTACAGCGGCCTTGAGTGTCCTGAAAGATGCTTCCAAAAAAAAAAAAAAAAAAATATATATATATATATATAAACACACACACACACACACACACACACACACACACACATATATATGTTGTTTGTTTTTTTTTCATGGTGGAAAAAAATTTCATCTAAATAACTCTAATGAATTTGTCTTTTATCATGGTGGTCTGTAGGATGAATTGGATCAAGAGCCTGCCAAGTGCACCATGGTGGTGTTTGTTGTCCGGGAGGAAGAGGATCTTCAGCCACCACATTACATCGGGGCAGTTATTGTAGGTGTGAAGGTTCTTTGTCAAGTCAAGTCAAGTCAATTTTATTTGTATAGCCCTTAATCACAGACAGTCTCAAAGGGCTTTACATAGCCACAATCGACATCCCCGATCTTAACCCCCAGGAGGGCAAGGAAAAACTCACAAAACCTCATTAGGGGAAAAGTGAGAAACCTTGAGAAGGGACCACAGATGGGGGAATCCCCCTTCCAGGATGACCAGGCTGCAATGGATGCCAACTGGGCAACATTTGACACATACAATGATGCTATGCAATGATAGATGAGTCAGTTGCCATCTCTTGCACATAGATGTGTGATGCTGTTTGGCCTCATCTCTCCACTAAACCTGTCTTACCTAAGTAAGTTAAAACACGCTTTTGATGCACCACAAAAAAATACTCATGGAGATAGAACCAAACAAATTGACACGAATAGTGTGCGGTTTGAGTGTCAAACTAAATATTTGATAGCCCAAAAAAAAACCATTTCAGAATGTCCTTTTTAACCGTTTGTAGGTTGTATTCAGAGAAAAAAACTACAGCATTTTTCTAAAACAAAATTACATCAATTTAATGTCTTTATTCCAAAGTAACAAATATATATATATATATATATATATATATATGTGTATATATATATATATACACAGACCAGTTGTCCTTTCATTTTACCATGAAGAGTCCTGAGACCTCTATGGCCCTGGTTAGACGACCACCCACCGCTGTGTTGTTGGGAATAAATGTGCAACATTGTTCACCGAACATAGCACAAACACCACCTCTCTCATTCAACAATACATCAACAGTCATCCTGTTTCGGAATGCCATTAGAGATTGGTTGATAGCCGTTCATGCACAGTTTCAAACCCACTTTGCGTCCAATTACCTAATTTTTGCACGTTGTGATGATGCAGTTGACCTGTCTGCGTTCTTTGTTCTTCGTTCGAGGACTCAAATCCTGTTACTTGATCTGTTAATTTACACTTACTTACTTACTTACACTAAGGAGAACACCGATGGCTTCCATGTATGTTGAATCATTTATTTATTTTTTTTTGCCGTGATACTCTGCTTTCTCTTTTTTAACGTCACCGATGTCCTGTCATGACATTGGACAGTTCACACAGTTTATTAACAAACAATATAAAACATACCATTTACGATCAATCAATTACATTTTGTGAAATGGCACTCTCCAGAAACTACCAATAATTTATAAGCAGGGCCTAGTTATGAAAAACACATACAGATATGCACTAAGTCTCAAAACCTTTTACATTTTTGGGTGATTTATCAAATGATCTATCATATCCACACCACCACCAGATTTCCCCTCTTGATAGTGATTGAAGTTTATTTCAACCACTATCAAAACCAGACACAGTGGTGGTGAAAAGATTCCTAACCGCTTAGCTCTGTCAGCAACATTAATGCTATTTAAATTTTCAAGAGCAACTATCATAGAAAACATGTTCATCTACATCAACTCTAGTCACAGGATACACGCTGACCCAATCCATACATGTATTATCAAGATAAGCATTAATATAATATCAATAATACAATTTCATTTGCTTATTTTGGATATCTCGTTGTCCAATTGCTATCTTTTCACGAAAGTACAGACTTTCTCCTGTAACTTTGTTCTGTGGACCAATAGTTGCCCACTTGAGTATTACTCATGGTTCCAACTCAAATCTATCAACATGTCGTCCAAGCTCCACAAATATGTCCCATCACTTTTTTTTTTTTCAATTATCTGCTTGGTGTTTGCAAATCCATTTTGATTAGTAATTGGGATTCTTACTGTTGGTATTGTACTATAGTCACATCATAGTTTGTTTATGTAACTCTGGGTTGTTCCCACATATAACACAACAACAAAAATATCAGAATAAAATTGTATACATCCAACATAGAACAGCTGCTTTTAACCACTTCAGGGTCATTTTGTCTGAAATATCCCCTCTACTTAGTCTGGTGTCTTATGAAATAAGACCACCCTATCATCAGACTTCCGCTCATCTCCTTTGTAGGAGATTTCAACCAAAATGACCTTTTTACATGTGTCAAATGAACCAATGTTGACTCTTCTACTATATTTACAGCTGTGAGAGCTGTCAATAAAACTAAACATGGCATTCCCCCTTGGGTAATTACATATGTCTTATCTTCAAACTTCTTTCAAGCATCCAGTCTCCTGGCTCCACTAGTTTAGTGCCCTGCTAGGAGACAGAAAGATCCTCACCACTCTAAATTTGTGCCTGTCTTTGTTTTTCTAACACTTTTCACATGTAGTCAGCTAAAGTTGCTTCAGCATCTATTTCCCATTTGTTCTTAAATTTGAGGTATTCTATAAGGCCTTCCAAACAATGTTTTACAACGTCTCGGTCCTAAATACAATGAAATACAATACAGTGCAACTCTCTGTATATAACTCAAATTAACTCACATAAACACATTTACAGTAGATACCAGAAAAACAACAGAACAGCAACAGTCTCATGCTGAGTCAAAGGCCCGAATATTCATCTTCAAGCGAGGTTTAAAAGTGGACAGAGAGGCGACTCGCATAACATTCAATGGAAAGTCACAGTGCTTGTCGTTTTTACAAACAGTTTTACTAATTTCCATACACTGTGTCCACTGCCTCCCCGTTTCCTCAATGCATAGCCTTTTCACTTTTTTTTTTTTTGTTCATTCTTTTCACCAATCCAGAGCTTTGAGGGTGGTAAGCACAATTATCTTTCAAATCAACGTGAAACATTCCTATCTCTTTCACAAGTTAGTTAACAAAATGGGTACTATTATCACTGTTTATTATTTTCAGGAATACCATATCTCGGAATGATATCCTTACAAAGTACTTTTGCCACTGTCAATGCATCTGGATTTGTTGGTTAGAAAGAGTTCTAACCATTTCGAATTCACATCTATGATGACCAAACATTTATTTTATTTTTTTTCTTCACTTTGGTTTTTATCAAATAAGTCCATATGAATAATTTGAAATGGATATTGTGGTGTAGGAAAGCGTCCTCTGCGTGGACTCAAATTACCTTGTGAATTGTGTTTCGCACACGTTAAACATGCCCTACAAAAATGTTTCGAATAAGCATTAAAGCCGTAAGCCGTATAATAACGTAATATCTGATGCACCATTTCCCCTGTTGAGACATGTGTTATCCCATGACTCAATATAGCAGCCCATTTGTAAAGATTATTGTTTGGTCATACAGAGATCACGTAGCGATGTTACACCATTTTCCTCCAAAGCCTTTGTTTAACTTTGGGACTTCTATCACTAAAACGTGTATGTCCGCAACAGCTTCTTTAGCTGTATTGTCTGCAATGTGTATTCAAGGAAAACACTTATGCAATGTATGCGCTACACATTTTAAGACGACTATATGTGTAAATAGTAACACAATTTACTCTCTTTAGTTTACACGCTTTTGTTTAAGATACTAATTCTGTTGCATGAGCTGAGTAATTTGAGGAGTAACTGCTAAGTTCTTTTTCCCAGTGTCATTTGATACAACTACAGTATTTTATTTATTTATTTATTTATTTATTTCCATCTACAAATAGCACTTCTCCGTTTTCTGAAGGCGAATCTTTACTTTTGGTTACTTTTTTCTACTAACTCATAACAATCTAGTTTTGTACCATCCTCCTGACATAATAATGACAGCCGGGTTTAATGTTGTACATCTCTCTATAATCAGATGTGGTTTTGATAACAATGTATTCATACACTATAAATGTCCCGCCGGTGACAAAAACGTCATGTTCATCAGCAAAAGCAATGCAGAAACCGCACGTGGTACTCTCAAAACCAGAGGATGGAACAAAACTATGGTTGCACTTGTTTCTGCAATTTCCAGATTGTGGGACTAATAAAAGACCATCTTTATCTTAATCTTATATCTACAGCAATAGATACTGCATTAACTGTTCTCATGCAGTGCTTCAATGCACATTCTACGTTGTCTAGTTTGGAATAGCTGCCAGGATGGCCGAGTGGTCTAAGGCGCCGCGTTCAGGACCCAGTCTCCCCAGGAGGCCTGGGTTCGAATCTCGAATTTCCCCATTGTGGGACTAATAAAGGCAATATTATTATTATTATTATAGAAGTATGCGATTGGTTTCATCTTATCTCCATGTTTCTACACTAAAACTAAGGCCTTTTGCATCTGGACAAAGGGTCAGTGCCATACTTAATACGAACACTTGTTTCCTTTCACAAAAGCTGAATATGCTTTATCAGTCCAGTGTAAGGACAATGTCATTTAGAGGTTTTCCTCATTCATCATTTTACTCAGTGGCACAGTAATTTCTGCATAATTTGGAACTCAGACTTTACAATAATTTGTTAATCTTAAGCATGTTAATTTTATTTTTATTTCCTATTTTTCTAACTTTATGACTCATTTTACTTCAACCAGTTCTACCTCAAAGTGAACAAGTACACATCAATGTTATTTGTAGTCTCTAATTTCTTCTCTGCTTTAATTCCTTGGATGTTAAGATGGCGGCGCGCATGGACGCAGCGGCTAACAGCTCCCCCTCACAGTGCTCCTTATTACTTTTTATTAGTGTTTGCTTGCTCTTATTGGCATCAACTGAGGCACAACATCGATATACCCGCCAGGACATCGTGAACATTGGATATCGATGCGAAATAACCATCACAGAGGAATTTTGCTATGATCGCAAAATTCCGAACAAACTGGCGAGGCTGCCCGGCTCACCGTGGCTGGTCATCGGGACCGGGAGGCGGCGCAGGCGACGCAGAGAGAGGAAGCAGAAGCGAGGCTGCAGGTCCGGTGTCTTGCAACGGCTGCGACGGCAGCCCCATAGGCAACCACTACCGAGTCTGCACCTCACCAACGCCAGATCCGTGGTCCACAAAATCGACGACCTGGGATTACAAATCCTGGGAAACCGCTATGTGCGCGATAGCAGTGTGATCGTCGTCACGGAAACCTGGCTGCACGCAGACGTCCCCGACGCTAGCATCCAGCTGGCCGGGCGCTCGCTACATCGCGCGGATCGGACGAGGGACACCGGTAAGAGGAGGGGCGGGGGGCTCTGTGTTTACGTGCATGAGAACTGGTGCGGCGATAGCACGATCGTCGAGAAGCACTCTTCCCCCGACATCGAGTTCATGTCCGTTAAATGCCGGCCTTATTTTCTCCCGAGGGAGCTAACGGTAGTGATTCTCACAGCTGTTTACATCCCTCCCGACGCTAGCACTAGCATGGCGCTCTCGCTACTCGCGTGCGTCATCAATAAACATCAGCGGGCGCACCCTGATGGCGGTCACATTGTAGCGGGAGACTTTAATAAGGCCAATTTAAAGACTGTACTCCCAGAGTTTCACCAGCATGTCAAGTGCCCGACGAGGGGAGACAACACTCTCGACCATGTGTACTCGAACATCAAGCACGCATACAGAGCCCTCCCACTCGCCCCCCTCGGCCAGTCAGACCACCTGTCCTTGCAGCTCGCACCTGCGTACACCCCTCTCAGGCGCAGATTCAGGCCTACCACAAAGACTGTGAAAACCTGGCGTGACGACGCCATGAGTGAATTACAGGACTACTTTCATGACACAAACTGGGACCTCTTTGATCATCAGGACCTTGATGTCTACACGCATTGTGTACTGGACTACATCAAGTTCTGCATGGAAACTGTGTCCCAACAAAAGACTATACGGACCTTCCCAAATGCGAAGCCCTGGATGTCCAGCAGGGTTCGCGCTCTCCTCAAGGCCCGTGACGCTGCCTTCAGGTCAGGCGACAAAGCCCAGTACAGGGTGGCTCGTGCTGACCTGAGCAAAGGCATCAAGCTAGCAAAGGCAACCTACAAGGGGAGGCTGGAGGCCCACCTTGCCAGTAACAGACCACGGGAGGTGTGGCAGGGTCTACGGAGCATCACCAACTTCCGTGGCAGCAGCACGACCTCTGTAGACCCGAGTGCATCGCTGGCAGAGGAGCTTAACTGCTTCTTCGCTCGCTTTGACTCGCCCCAACCATCACACCCCCGCACTTCAAGCTCCAACTCCCCCCCACTCATCGTAGAGGAACACGGTCAACCCCAGGAAAAGCTACTGGATCCGACGGAATACCAGGCAAGGTCCTCAGAGCATGTGCCCACCAACTGTCACATGTTTTCTGCAGGATCTTCAACCGCTCCCTGGCTCAGGCAGTCATCCCCTCCTGCTTGAAAACCTCCACCATTATTCCTGTCCCCAAAAAGTCACCAGCCGTCCACCTGAATGACTACCGTCCTGTTGCTCTCACACCAGTCATTATGAAGTGCTTCGAGAGGCTGGTTCTCCAGCACATCAGGGACTGCCTTCCTCCCACTCTGGACCCCTACCAGTTTGCATACCGGGCTAACAGATCCACTGAGGACGCCATCGACACTGCTCTGCATGTTGTACTGGGCCACCTGGAACAACAGCGGAGCTATGCAAGGATGCTCTTTGTGGACTACAGCTCGGCATTCAACACGATCATCCCAGACATCCTCGTCGCCAAACTGGACACTCTCGGCCTCCCTGCCCTCACACGCATCTGGATTAAGGACTTTCTGACCAACAGACCCCAGACTGTGTTGCTCGGCCCCTACACGTCCTCCACCCTCATGCTGAGCACCGGTTCCCCCCAAGGATGCGTGCTGAGCCCTCTCCTGTACGCCCTCTACACCTACGACTGCAGCCCGGCCCACGGCAACAACACCATCGTCAAGTTTGCTGACGACACGACAGTGGTCGGTCTGATCTCGGAAGGTTACGAGACAGCCTACAGAGAGGAGGTAAAGAGACTGACAACTTGGTGCAAGGACAACAGACTGCACCTTAACTCTGCTAAAACAAAGGAGATTGTCGTCGACTTCAGGAGGAACAAGACGCTGCCGCCCCCCCTCTGCATCGAAGGCGTGTGTGTGGAGAGGGTCCACACGTTCAAGTTCCTGGGAGTACAGATCTCCGATGACCTTTCTTGGAGTCACAACACCACAGCAGTGGTAAAGAAGGTCCGCCAACGTCTGCACTTCCTGAGAGTCCTCAGGAAATTCAACCTGGACAGGAAGCTGCTGCTGGCCTTCTACCACTCGTCCATCGAGAGCCTGCTGACGTACTCTGTCTCCACCTGGTACAGCGGCTGCACTGAGGCGGACAGAGTGAGGCTCCAGAGGACAGTCAAAACAGCGCAAAGGATTATTGGCTGCCCTCTCCCCTCGCTGTCGGACATCTACACCGCCCGGTGCCTCAGAAGGGCTCTCAACATCGTCAAAGACAATACCCACCCAAACTCACACCTGTTCGACCTGTTGCCCTCTGGCAGGCGCTACAGATGCATCAAATCAAGGACCAATAGACTGAGAAACAGTTTCTTTCCGAGAGCCATCTCCATACTGAACTCTCACACACACACGAGACCACCCTAACCTTGCAAAACAGCATTGTGATGTGTTTCTATATGCCCTATTCAGTCTTATTTATTTATCTAATTTATATATTTGTCTGTATTATTGTTGTATTGCACTGGAGAGGGGAGCCCTCTAATCTCGTTGCACACTTGAGTACAATGACAATAAAGGGATTTCTATTTCTATTTCTATTTCTATTTCTAATGTAAATACTAGCCCTTCTTATCAAATTACCATCTTTTTTTTCCGTGTCATTTCCATCTGTGCATTTCATTCCAGTTACTAACTACAGTTACCTTAATAGAAAGATCATCAACTGAAGTATGAAACATAACATATTTATTTCTTCAAATCATCCTTACAGCAGAACCTAATTCTTATCCTTATTCATTTGTTCAAGTCACACCTTCTTCAATCACCAAACTCTCTCTCTGACTTCCTCCCCCTACTTGGGAACGAGCATCTAACTTCAAAGAGCTGTTAACTCTTTGTTACAGCACACTCATGAGTTACGATTACACCAATACCCATTGCCCTCTGTCAAACTTTCCTCACTCCTTTTTTTTTTTTAATTTTCCAAATTCACTGTAGCCTTACCAAAGCCACTCAAAACTATCAAGGTATCAAATCAAAAACTACAAAATCAGGAAACACCTATGCTCCTACAAGGGTTTCTCATGCTCACTTCTTCATTCAATTAAGATTTCACAACACCTACTCCTCTCTTTCTGAAAAAGACACAAGTATACAATTAAGTAAAACCCATCATCAGAATGATATACCTTGTCTGTCGGATCATGTAAGTATAAATTGTGCCATCAATAATCTTTTTCTGTAAATTAATCACATCCCCACAACTTGGGCTCTCATTGTTCTGTAAAAGTAAACCTAATTTCAATTCATGCAACCAACTCAGTGTCCTTCTGGGTCCCTCAACCACACAGGTTCTAATTCTGTTACTCTAGACAGTTTTCCACTTGCAAATCTGACTATGACACATTTCTCTTGCTCTATCATTTGGAATTAATTTATTACAAGCAATCCTACATGCACCAGTGTCACATAAAAAGGTAATTGGTGACCCATTTACCAATAAGGTTATTTCAGCTCAGTTATTTCATCAAAGGCCAATATCTCTTGTAAATTTAGGAGGACCTCTTCATCTAGAAACTCATCTGTTCCTTGATCAGCCTCTAAATCCTGTTTAGATGCTTCCTATCCTAGTCATGCTGAAGGTTGCTTTTTCTCAGGGCAATCTCTTGCTATATGGCCTTCTTTACCACAACGCCAGCAGCCTGATGTATTTTGCCTGTTTGCTCCTCTTCCTATTCTTCCTCCTCTCTGTCGTCTGCCCCTTTGTCCTCTAAAGCTACCTAGGCCCTTTCCACCTCGATAAAAGACCTCCTGTCCTACCTGTCCTACCTGACCTGTCCTGTCTATAGACCTCTGCTTCTTTTTATTTTCTATCTTCTCAGCATGGAGGGCGTGATTTACATACTCCTCCAGGGTACCTGTTGGCAGGCAAATGAAATGTTTATTTACCCACTTATGAATTACCTCTCTTGAGCCTGCATGTAAAGCATTCTTCAACTGCTGTTGAAATGGCCCATTTACATTACCATTTTCCTGTAGCCCGCTGTGATTTTTAAACACAGCTGTCATTCTCACTTTGTGTTGCTCAAAAGTCTCATCATCCTTTTGTTTTACTCTTCCTATTTCAGTGTAATTTGCTCTATCTGACTTTTCGCATTCCTTTCCTTTGCTTATTTTGTTTTCATTCTCTTTTTGTTTCCTGTATCCCTCTTCTCTTTTTAAGGCTACCCTCATCCAATATTCTGTTTCCTCAAAGCCATTTTTCTTCATCTTTTTGGGGTCTTTTTCGTCTTTCCTATGATTGATCCCTGCAATGCGGCTATTTTTTGTGTATTTAACTGACCATTAAAGCCATGTTCAGTTATCCATGTATCTAAATACTGAGTTTTATCAGGATCCTGTTTTTCGATGAACTTCCAATCTCTACACTGCAGCGTATCCCTGGGTTTTATTTTACTACCTAATATCCCCATTTTAGAAAATTTGGACCAGTTTGTCAACACCTAAGGTGTTCTAAAAACTGGTTTCTCATCAGTAGGACAGCAACTCAAATTTCCTGTTGTGGTAATTCTCAATTCAACCTTTTCAGGTGGAGAATTATTGCCTTTGCATCCACACCAGTCTGCTGTGTACAACCCTACTGTATTACATCGGATAAAATACCAAGTGGTATTTGTAATCCCCAATCACACCGTTCACTCACTTTACATACGGTTTGCGCAAACATTCACACACGGAATTTAAGTGTACACACAGACTCCGCCGTCCTACTTTCTCCACGGAATTTCTCGGACTCCGCCGTCATATACCTGCCATTGACTAGTATTCACAGGGTTTTTTTATTTCTCACTCCACTGTCCTTCATGGACCTGCCATCGACTAGTATGCACAGGATTTCTTATCTATACACAATTTCTTTCTCTTTTCTCTATCTATCTTTCTTTCTTTCTCTTTTCTTATTTCATCTCTACTTCATGTCTTTCTTTGCTTTTTTTTCTTTTTTATGTTTTATTTTTATTTATTTATTCTTAATGCTCATTTATTTATTCTGAACACTTATTTATTTATTCTTAACGCGCAATGACCTCCAGTCAGTCACTTCCCCCCTAAAAAAAAATATCTCACCACTGTTGTCTTCCCTCCATTGGATCGCCGTCAACCGCCAGATCCCAGCTGGTGGGGTGAGGTCCAGTCCTGGAAAAGGATTTTTAGGCTCTCTCTAGTGAGCCTGCCATGGCCATGGTCTTTCTGGAGTTCACCACACCCGCTGGAATCCTCAGGTATCTTGGCTTCCCGCTCGAAGGACCAAAATAATGTCAGGTTCAATCACCTAAGCATTCACTGAACAAAGGCAAAATGAATGAAAGGAAGACAAGAGTTGATCTTTTACTCGCGAGGAGAACGAACGGAGGTGTGCTCAGTTACATCTCCAACTTCGTTCTGGAGCACACTCCGCCGAGCCCTCTATTTTATTTGGGAAGTCCCTAAACAATACAATGTATTTGCACTAAGGAACGAAGGGGGGAGCACCAGCAGGAACATGTAAACATTTCAGACACAAGAGGAAAGACAGACATCAATGGCAGTCATTTACTGATTGAAAAGGCAGATATGCCTTTTAGTGCTCTGGCACTAAAGTCTCAGTCCTTTTGGTTCAGAGGTGTGTCTCGGCACACCTCCTTTGATGTTGTAGACGTTGATCCTGTCTTCAGGCATCCGCTTCTCTTGAAGTCTTCTCATCCATATGGTCAAACATAGGTCACGCTGTGGAACAATTCTTTTGCAATACTAATAGAGTAAAATATGGGATAAAATATATCTTCAACCTAACAATAGTGTAAACTGACATACTGAAGACTGGACAGTCATTAATTTGATTGTCCAGTCTTTCCCTCATGAGATAATGCTTCACTTAGAAAATGTGTACAGCGCGAGCTGAAAATGCATTTGCAGTACTAAACTACCACATTTCTATAACAGCTTAATTCAACGTTTCCAATGTAAATTTCTTCCTTTATATAGTGTAAACTGACATACTGAAGACTGGACAGTCATTAATTTGATTGTCCAGTATTTCCCTTATGAGATATTGCCTCACTTTGCAAATGTGCACAGCGCAAGCTGAAAATGCATTTGCAGCACAATAAAAACCCAAACTTCTATAACAGCTAAACCAAACGTTTCCAATGAAAGATTCCACCTTTATATCGTGGAAAAAGACATCCTGAAGCCTGGACAGTCATTAATTTGATTGTCCAGTATTTCCCTTATGAGATAATGCCTCACATAGCAGAATCATAAAAACATGGACATGATGGTAAACTGTCCATTGTGCCGATAGATGGTATTCTCATGAGGTTAGGCTTGCTATGGAGAGTGGCATGGGGGTTGTGTCTCATGGTTGGAATGGGAAAGATGTCAATTTGGGACACATCGTCAGTAGTGTTCCATCAAATCACTGGGTGTTTCGGCCTTTATCACTAGACACCCTCATCGATGGTGGCCAGCGGCCGGTTGATCACGCCCGCGCTTATGTCCCATGCCCAATTAACTGTGGTGGATGGTTCTGCCCTGGGTACTCAAGTGGGATGACGCAGATTAGTGGTGGGATGGGGAGGGGGGACGGGGGTCATGTTGCTGATCTATGAGCCCAGTAGGGGTCCTTCCTCTTCATCCAGATCCACTGGCTGCTTCTTTCAGCCGCTTTAGAGAGCGATCTGACTGTGTGCCGCAGAGCCTGTCCATGGATTCCCAGGTCTTTCAGCAGCTTGATGGTTGATGAGGCCAGAAACCCTCTGCATCCAACTTCGACGGGATAGACCTTGGCTTTCCACCCTCGTTGTTGTGCGTCCGCCGCCAGTTCAGTGTAGCGCAACTTCTTACGCTCATAGGCCTCTTCAACTGCATTTTCCCACGGGACTGTGAGCTCTGCAATGTAGACAGTCTTCAATGAATGGGACCACAGCACTAAGTCTGGCCTTAGGGTGGTGGTTGCAATCTCTGCTGGGAAGATTAGTTGCTGACCTATATCGACCAGCATCTTCCAATCCCGAGCCTTGGTTAGCTGACCAACTTCTGGCTTGAGAAAAGGATGGTTGGGCTTTTCCTGTCCCTCTCGGACAAATTTTGGTGCTGTAATGGTAGTGGTGGCTCTTAAGGGCAAGGAGTTGATGGTAGTTCTCCTGCTTTCAAGCACTGCTGCCAAGCTCTTGAGGACCTGGTTGTGCCTCCAGGTATAGCGGCCTTGTGTGAGGCTGGTCTTACAACCAGTCAGGATGTGTTTGAGAGTTGCTGGTGTTGGGCAGAGGGCACAGGTTGGATCTTCGCCATACCACTGGTGGAGGTTTTTTGGGGATGGCAGCACGTCATTGGTAGCTCTGATGATGAAGCTGATGTTGCTAGCTTCCATCTCCCAGAGATCCCTCCAGCCAAGCTTTCTTTTCTCCAGGCCTTCCCACCTCATCCACTGTCCCTGCTTGGCAAGCGAGACAGCCTTTGCAGACCTTTCAGCCTCTTCCTGGCGGCGCACCTCCTCCACGACCATTTTTTTCCTCTCTGCGGTTGAGGCCTTACACCAAGTTGGTTTGCTTGCTGTAAGGCCAAAGCCTCCTCTTCCCCTCTGGACGTGTCCCACAATATCGCTGTGCCTCAGGGCTGCTGTGGCATGCTGCACTGCACTGGATGGTGTCCATTTCCGTGCAGTTGACAGGGGTGGTGCCGTTTCACTGATGGTCCGGTCTCTGGAGTCCGTCAGCGTCATCTGTAGTCTCACTTTAGAGCACTTGTATTCTTCAGTGAGACTTGTGATGGGCAGTTCGAGGACTCCTTTGCCATAGAGGCTGATGTTATTCAGACAGCGTGGGACACCAAGCCACTGTTTCACATATACTGTGATGGCTCGCTCCATCTTCTCCACAGTTGTTAGTGGGACCTCGTAGACAGTGAGTGGCCACATCACGAGAGGGAGAAGCCCAAATTGCAGACACCAGAGCTTGAGCTTCCCTGGTAGTGGAGTCTTGTTGATGTTGTTCAGGTCGTTGATGATATCCTGTCTTAGCTGCTGCACCTGGTTTTTATCCTTAAGACTTGAGTCATACCATCTGCCCAGGCTTTTGACAGGTTGTTCTGCCACCGTTGGTATTGGTTCGTCACCAATGCAGAACTTCACGTCTTTTAGCTCTCCCTTGATTATCGAGATGCTACGTGACTTGTTCGGCTTGATTTTCATCCGGGCCCAGCTGATGTTTTCCTGCAGCTTACCAAGTAGCCGCCTGGTGCAAGCTGCAGTGGTGGTCAGAGTGGTCATGTCGTCCATATATACTCGGACGGTGGAAGGCGGATCCCGTTCCTGGTTCGCTCACCCCGCCACCCATTTTGAGGCCCTGATGATGACCTCCATGGCCATTGTAAAGGCCAGGGGTGAGATCGTGCAACCTGCCATGATGCCTACTTCTACTTGCTGCCATGATGTTTTGAAGTCGGGTGTTGTGAAGCACAGCTGCAGGTCTTCAAAGTAGGATTTTACCAAGGTAGTGATGGATGTTGGAACGCGGAAGAAGTTGAAGGACTCCCAGAGAAGGCTATGCGGAACTGAACCAAAGGCATTGGCTAGGTCGAGAAAGATGACATGAAGATCCCCTTTGTTCTTCTTCGCTGCTTGAATCTGATGCCAGATCATACTGGTGTGCTCCAAGCAGCCAGAGAATCCAGAAATTCCAGCCTTTTGTACGGATGTGTCAATGTACTCGTTTTTTCTCCAGGTAGGTGGTGTGTGTCAAGACGCTGAAAAAGATTTTCCCTTCAACGTTGAGAAGGCTGATTGGCCGAAATTGACTGATATCTGCGTCCTTCTCTTTTGGAATTAGTACACCTCCAGCCCTTCGCCATGCCTTTGGTATTATCCCCTTCTGCCAGACGATTCTCATTAGCCTCCAAAGATAGCGTAGGACATCTGGTGAGTTCTTGTAGAGCTTATATGACACTCCATTTGGTCCTGGTGCAGATCCTGATCTTGCACGCCCACCATGTTCTCCACTTCTTTCCATTTTGGAGGGCCGGTCTCGATGTTGACCTCTGGTGGTCGAATGGGGGGGATATCATGTGGGATGGCTAGCTGTTCATGCCTTTTCGTGTCTTGGTAGACCTTTTCCAGGTGCTCTTCAAGTTCCTTCTTTGAAGTTTGCAGGAACCCGCTTTTGTCCTTAGCGAAGAGATCTTTGACAAACTTGAAGGGATTTTTATAGAACAGGGTTCTTGTGTGTTCCTTCTTCCTGCGAAGTTTCCTCAAGTTCTCTGCTCTTCGTAAGGTTTTCAACCGGAGCTTGATGTCCCCATGGAGCAGCATGAGACCTTCTCTCTCTGGACCAGAGGCTTTTCTCCACTGTTTCCGCAGGTCCCTTCTTTCCCTGATCAGTCTCTCTATCTCTTGTTGCCTCCTAGGTTTGGTTGGTGGTGGTATTTTGTTGGTGGTTTTCCAGCTGTTCACTCCAAAGCGCTCCTCTCCATAGTGGTAGATGATGTCACCGATGTGTTCCAGCTTTCTCTCTGCAGTGCCCACTTGTTGCTCCAACATTTTCACCAGGTCGTTATTGACGGTTTCCCACTCTCTCTTCTCAATAGTTTTGGGCCACCTCACACTCTGTCTGTGCCCTTTGATCTTGTTCTCTTTGGGAGGTCTCTGTGGCTGGGTGGGTTCTACCTCCTGCAATTCTGTGCTTATAATACCCTCCTCAGTGACAGGGGGGCTGATGCTCTGCGAACTTTGGGTTTTTTCCCGTCGCTGTGCTTCACTCGACTGATTTGACGCATTACTTCGTAAGAAGTATTGGTCAATGCGAGGCCCTTGACTCGGCTTTCCCAAACACCGCTTCTTTCCTTGGTGGATCTTCAACCCTGTAACTGATGTTACTTTTGCCCAGCCACAGGTGCAGACCTGAAGTGAGTGTCCTGCTGCCATTGTCTCATGCACCGTGTTCTTGCTCGTAGTCATGTTTGTTCCTAGGTCTGTAACCGTGTGGTCAGTCATTGAGCCATCTTGCGCCCCCGCTCTCGCAGGCTGTAGGGGTGTCATTCTTTGTAGACTTTCTGTAGCACTTGGCGGGTGTCTCCAACAAACTGAACACAGTGTCAGAGACTGCCAGCATGGGTAGCTAGCCCATGTCAGCCCCAGTGGGGTCTATTCCCTCCTGTCAGCAGTCTCTCCAGGCTGTCACACAGACTTTTTCTAAGTGTTGCTGTATCTCATGAAGGAAATACTGGACAAAGAAATTAATGACTTCCCAGGCTTCAGGATGCATTTTTACACTATATAAATGTGGAAATTTACATTGGAAACGTTTGGTTTAGCTGTTAATGAAGTTTCGTTTTTTTAGTGCTGCAAATTCATTGTCTGCTGGCGCTGTACACTTTTTCTAAGTGTTGCAATATCTCATGAAGGAAATACTGGACAATCAAATTAATGACTTCCCAGGCTTCAGGATGCCTTTTTACACTATATAAATGTGGAAATTTACATTGGAAACGTTTGGTTTAGCTGTTAATGAAGTTTCGTTTTTTTAGTGCTGCAAATTCATTGTCTGCTGGCGCTGTACACTTTTTCTAAGTGTTGCAATATCTCATGAAGGAAATACTGGACAATCAAATTAATGACTTTCCAGGCTTCAGGATGCCTTTCTACACTATATAAAGGTGGAAATTTACATTGGAAACGTTTGGTTTAGCTGTTATAAAAGTTTGTTTTTTTAGTGCTGTAAATGCATTCTCAGCTCGCGCTGTACACATTTGCTATGTGAGGCATTATCTCATAAGGGAAATACTGGACAATCAAATTAATGACTTCCCAGGCTTCAGGATGCCTTTTTACACTATATAAAGGTGGAAATTTACATTGGAAACGTTTGGTTTAGCTGTTATAAAAGTTTGGTTTTTTAGTGCTGTAAATGCATTTTCAGCTCGCGCTGTACACATTTGCTATGTGAGGCATTATCTCAAAAGGGAAATACTGGACAATCAAATTAATGACTTCCCAGGCTTCAGGATGCCTTTTTACACTATATAAAGGTGGAAATTTACATTGGAAACGTTTGGTTTAGCTGTTATAAAAGTTTGGTTTTTTAGTGCTGTAAATGCATTTTCAGCTCGCGCTGTACACATTTGCTATGGTGAGGCATTATCTCATAAGGGAAATACTGGACAATCAAATTAATGACTTCCCAGGCTTCAGGATGTCTTTTTACACTATATAAAGGTGGAAATTTACATTGGAAACGTTTGGTTTAGCTGTTATAAAAGTTTGTTTTTTTTGTGCTGTAAATGCATTTTCAGCTCACGCTGTACACATTTGCTATGAGAGGCATTATCTCATAAGGGAAATATTGGACAATCAAATTAATGACTGCCCAGGCTTCAGGATGCCTTTCTACACTATATAAAGGTGGAAATTTACATTGGAAACGTTTGGTTTAGCTGTTAATGAAGTTTCGTTTTTTTAGTGCTGCAAATTCATTGTCTGCTGGCGCTGTACACTTTTTCTAAGTGTTGCAATATCTCATGAAGGAAATACTGGACAATCAAATTAATGACTTTCCAGGCTTCAGGATGCCTTTCTACACTATATAAAGGTGGAAATTTACATTGGAAACGTTTGGTTTAGCTGTTATAAAAGTTTGTTTTTTTCGTGCTGTAAATGCATTTTCAGCTCGCGCTGTACACATTTGCTATGAGAGGCATTATCTCATAAGGAAAATATTGGACAATCAAATTAATGACTGCCCAGGCTTCAGGATATCTTTTTACACTATATAAAGGTGGAAATTTACATTGGAAACGTTTGGTTTAGCTGTTAATGAAGTTTCGTTTTTTTAGTGCTGCAAATTCATTGTCTGCTGGCGCTGTACACTTTTTCTAAGTGTTGCAATATCTCATGAAGGAAATACTGGACAATCAAATGAATGACTTTCCAGGCTTCAGGATGCCTTTCTACACTATATAAAGGTGGAAATTTACATTGGAAACGTTTGGTTTAGCTGTTATAAAAGTTTGGTTTTTTAGTGCTGTAAATGCATTTTCAGCTCGCGCTGTACACATTTGCTATGAGAGGCATTATCTCATAAGGGAAATATTGGACAATCAAATTAATGACTGCCCAGGCTTCAGGATGTCTTTTTACACTATATAAAGGTGAAAATTTACATTGGAAACGTTTAGTTTAGCTGTTATAAAAGTTTGTTTTTTTAGTGCTGTAAATGCATTTTCAGCTCGCGCTGTACACATTTGCTATGTGAGGCATTATCTCATAAGGGAAATACTGGACAATCAAATTAATGACTTCCCAGGCTTCAGGATGCCTTTTTACACTATATAAATGTGGAAATTTACATTGGAAACGTTTGGTTTAGCTGTAAATGAAGTTTCGTTTTTTTAGTGCTGCAAATTCATTGTCTGCTGGCGTTGTACACTTTTTCTAAGTGTTGCAATATCTCATGTAGGAAATACTGGACAATCAAATTAATGACTTTCCAGGCTTCAGGATGCCTTTCTACACTATATAAAGGTGGAAATTTACATTGGAAACGTTTGGTTTAGCTGTTATAAAAGTTTGGTTTTTTTAGTGCTGTAAATGCATTTTCAGCTCGCGCTGTACACATTTGCTATGAGAGGCATTATCTCATAAGGGAAATATTGGACAATCAAATTAATGACTGCCCAGGCTTCAGGATGTTTTTTTACACTATATAAAGGTGGAAATTTACATTGGAAACGTTTGGTTTAGCTGTTATAAAAGTTTGGTTTTTTAGTGCTGTAAATGCATTTTCAGCTCGCGCTGTACACATTTTCTATGAGAGGCATTATCTCATAAGGGAAATATTGGACAATCAAATTAATGACTGCCCAGGCTTCAGGATGTCTTTTTACACTATATAAAGGTGGAAATTTACATTGGAAACGTTTAGTTTAGCTGTTATAAAAGTTTGTTTTTTTAGTGCTGTAAATGCATTTTCAGCTCGCGCTGTACACATTTGCTATGTGAGGCATTATCTCATAAGGGAAATACTGGACAATCAAATTAATGACTTCCCAGGCTTCAGGATGCCTTTTTACACTATATAAATGTGGAAATTTACATTGGCAACGTTTGGTTTAGCTGTTATAAAAGTTTGTTTTTTTCGTGCTGTAAATGCATTTTCAGAACTAAAAAACCATACTTTTATAACAGCTAAACCAAACGTTTCCAATGTAAATTTCCACCTTTATATAGTGTAAAAAGACATCCTGAAGCCTGGGCAGTCATTAATTTGATTGTCCAATATTTCCCTTATGAGATAATGCCTCTCATAGCAAATGTGTACAGCGCGAGCTGAAAATGCATTTACAGCACTAAAAAAACAAACTTTTATTACAGCTAAACCAAACGTTTCCAATGTAAATTTCCACCTTTATATAGTGTAAAAAGGCATCCTGAAGCCTGGAAAGTCATTAATTTGATTGTCCAGTATTTCCTTCATGAGATATTGCAACACTTAGAAAAAGTGTACAGCGCCAGCAGACAATGAATTTTCAGCACTAAAAAACGAAACTTCATTAACAGCTAAACCAAACGTTTCCAATGTAAATTTCCACATTTATAGAGTGTAAAAAGGCATCCTGAAGCCTGGGAAGTCATTAATTTGATTGTCCAGTATTTCCCTTATGAGATAATGCCTCACATAGGAAATGTGTACAGTGCGAGCTGAAAATGCATTTTCAGCACTAAAAAACCAAACTTTTATAACAGCTAAACCAAACGTTTCCAATGTAAATTTCCACCTTTATATAGTGTAAAAAGACATCCTGAAGCCTGGGCAGTCATTCATTTGATTGTCCAATATTTCCCTTATGAGATAATGCCTCTCATAGCAAATGTGTACAGCGCGAGCTGAAAATGCATTTACAGCACTAAAAAACCAAACTTTTATAACAGCTAAACCAAACGTTTCCAATGTACATTTCCACCTTTATATAGTGTAGAAAGGCATCCTGAAGCCTGGAAAGTCATTAATTTGATTGTCCAGTATTTCCTTCATGAGATATTGCAACACTTAGAAAAAGTGTACAGCGCCAGCAGACAATGAATTTTCAGCACTAAAAAAACGAAACTTCATTAACAGCTAAACTAAACGTTTCCAATGTAAATTTCCACCTTTATATAGTGTAAAAAGACATCCTGAAGCCTGGGCAGTCATTAATTTGATTGTCCAATATTTCCCTTATGAGATAATGCCTCTCATAGCAAATGTGTACAGCGCGAGCTGAAAATGCATATACAGCACTAAAAAACCAAACTTTTATAACAGCTAAACCAAACGTTTCCAATGTAAATTCCCACCTTTATATAGTGTAGAAAGGCATCCTGAAGCCTGGAAAGTCATTAAATTGATTGTCCAGTATTTCCTTCATGAGAAATTGCAACACTTAGAAAAAGTGTACAGCGCCAGCAGACAATGAATTTTCAGCACTAAAAAAACGAAACTTCATTAACAGCTAAACCAAACGTTTCCAATGTAAATGTCCACATTTATAGAGTGTAAAAAGGCATCCTGAAGCCTGGGAAGTCATTAATTTGATTGTCCAGTATTTCCCTTATGAGATAATGCCTCACATAGCAAATGTGTACAGTGCGAGCTGAAAATGCATTTTCAGCACTAAAAAACCAAACTTTTATAACAGCTAAACCAAACGTTTCCAATGTAAATTTCCACCTTTATATAGTGTAAAAAGACATCCTGAAGCCTGGGCAGTCATTAATTTGATTGTCCAATATTTCCCTTATGAGATAATGCCTCTCATAGCAAATGTGTACAGCGCGAGCTGAAAATGCATTTACAGCACTAAAAAACCAAACTTTTATAACAGCTAAACCAAACGTTTCCAATGTAAATTTCCACCTTTATATAGTGTAGAAAGGCATCATGAAGCCTGGAAAGTCATTAATTTGATTGTCCAGTATTTCCTTCATGAGATATTGCAACACTTAGAAAAAGTGTACAGCGCCAGCAGACAATGAATTTTCAGCACTAAAAAAACGAAACTTCATTAACAGCTAAACCAAACGTTTCCAATGTAAATTTCCACATTTATAGAGTGTAAAAAGGCATCCTGAAGCCTGGGAAGTCATTAATTTGATTGTCCAGTATTTCCCTTATGAGATAATGCCTCACATAGCAAATGTGTACAGTGCGAGCTGAAAATGCATTTTCAGCACTAAAAAACCAAACTTTTATAACAGCTAAACCAAACGTTTCCAATGTAAATTTCCACCTTTATATAGTGTAAAAAGACATCCTGAAGCCTGGGCAGTCATTAATTTGATTGTCCAGTATTTCCCTTATGAGATAATGCCTCACATAGCAAATGTGTACAGCGCGAGCTGAAAATGCATTTACAGCACTAAAAAAACAAACTTTTATAACAGCTAAACCAAACGTTTCCAATGTAAATTTCCACCTTTATATAGTGTAGAAAGGCATCCTGAAGCCTGGGCAGTCATTAATTTGATTGTCCAATATTTCCCTTATGAGATAATGCCTCTCATAGCAAATGTGTACAGCGCGAGCTGAAAATGCATTTACAGCACTAAAAAACCAAACTTTTATAACAGCTAAACCAAACGTTTCCAATGTAAATTTCCACCTTTATAAAGTGTAGAAAGGCATCCTGAAGCCTGGAAAGTCATTAATTTGATTGTCCAGTATTTCCTACATGAGATATTGCAAAACTTAGAAAAAGTGTACAGCGCCAGCAGACAATGAATTTTCAGCAATAAAAAAACGAAACTTCATTAACAGCTAAACCAAACGTTTCCAATGTAAATTTCCACATTTATAGAGTGTAAAAAGGCATCCTGAAGCCTGGGAAGTCATTAATTTGATTGTCCAGTATTTCCCTTATGAGATAATGCCTCACATTGCAAATGTGTACAGTGCGAGCTGAAAATGCATTTTCAGCACTAAAAAACCAAACTTTTATAACACCTAAACCAAACGTTTCCAATGTAAATTTCCACCTTTATATAGTGTAAAAAGACATCCTGAAGCCTGGGCAGTCATTAATTTGATTGTCCAATATTTCCCTTATGAGATAATGCCTCTCATAGCAAATGTGTACAGCGCGAGCTGAAAATGCATTTACAGCACAAAAAAAACAAACTTTTATAACAGCTAAACCAAACGTTTCCAATGTAAATTTCCACCTTTATATAGTGTAGAAAGGCATCCTGAAGCCTGGAAAGTCATTAATTTGATTGTCCAGTATTTCCTTCATGAGATATTGCAACACTTAGAAAAGGTGTACAGCGCCAGCAGACAATGAATTTTCAGCACTAAAAAAACGAAACTTCATTAACAGCTAAACCAAACGTTTCCAATGTACATTTCCACCTTTATATAGTGTAGAAAGGCATCCTGAAGCCTGAAAAGTCATTAATTTGATTGTCCAGTATTTCCCTTATGAGATAATGCCTCACATAGCAAATGTGTACAGCGCGAGCTGAAAATGCATTTACAGCACTAAAAAACCAAACTTTTATAACAGCTAAACCAAACGTTTCCAATGTAAATTTCCACCTTTATATAGTGTAAAAAGACATCCTGAAGCCTGGGCAGTCATTAATTTGATTGTCCAATATTTCCCTTATGAGATAATGCCTCTCATAGCAAATGTGTACAGCGCGAGCTGAAAATGCATTTACAGCACTAAAAAAACAAACTTTTATAACAGCTAAACCAAACGTTTCCAATGTAAATTTCCACCTTTATATAGTGTAGAAAGGCATCCTGAAGCCTGGAAAGTCATTAATTTGATTGTCCAGTATTTCCTTCATGAGATATTGCAACACTTAGAAAAAGTGTACAGCGCCAGCAGACAATGAATTTTCAGCACTAAAAAAACGAAACTTCATTAACAGCTAAACTAAACGTTTCCAATGTATATTTCCACCTTTATATAGTGTAAAAAGACATCCTGAAGCCTGGGCAGTCATTAATTTGATTGTCCAATATTTCCCTTATGAGATAATGCCTCTCATAGCAAATGTGTACAGCGCGAGCTGAAAATGCATTTACAGCACTAAAAAACCAAACTTTTATAACAGCTAAACCAAACGTTTCAAATGTAAATTTCCACCTTTATATAGTGTAGAAAGGCATCCTGAAGCCTGGAAAGTCATTAATTTGATTGTCCAGTATTTCCTTCATGAGATATTGCAACACTTAGAAAAAGTGTACAGCGCCAGCAGACAATGAATTTTCAGCACTAAAAAAACGAAACTTCATTAACAGCTAAACCAAACGTTTCCAATATAAATTTCCACATTTATAGAGTGTAAAAAGGCATCCTGAAGCCTGGGAAGTCATTAATTTGATTGTCCAGTATTTCCCTTATGAGATAATGCCTCACATAGCAAATGTGTACAGTGCGAGCTGAAAATGCATTTTCAGCACTAAAAAACCAAACTTTTATAACAGCTAAACCAAACGTTTCCAATGTAAATTTCCACCTTTAGATAGTGTAAAAAGACATCCTGAAGCCTGGGCAGTCATTAATTTGATTGTCCAGTATTTCCCTTATGAGATAATGCCTCACATAGCAAATGTGTACAGTGCGAGCTGAAAATGCATTTTCAGCACTAAAAAAACCAAACTTTTATAACAGCTAAACCAAACGTTTCCAATGTAAATTTCCACCTTTATATAGTGTAAAAAGACATCCTGAAGCCTGGGCAGTCATTAATTTGATTGTCCAATATTTCCCTTATGAGATAATGCCTCTCATAGCAAATGTGTACAGCGCGAGCTGAAAATGCATTTACAGCACTAAAAAACCAAACTTTTATAACAGCTAAACCAAACGTTTCCAATGTAAATTTCCACCTTTATATAGTGTAGAAAGGCATCCTGAAGCCTGGAAAGTCATTAATTTGATTGTCCAGTATTTCCTTCATGAGATATTGCAACACTTAGAAAAAGTGTACAGCGCCAGCAGACAATGAATTTTCAGCACTAAAAAAACGAAACTTCATTAACAGCTAAACCAAACGTTTCCAATGTAAATTTCCACATTTATAGAGTGTAAAAAGGCATCCTGAAGCCTGGGAAGTCATTAATTTGATTGTCCAATATTTCCCTTATGAGATAATGCCTCTCATAGCAAATGTGTACAGCGCGAGCTGAAAATGCATTTACAGCACTAAAAAAACAAACTTTTATTACAGCTAAACCAAACGTTTCCAATGTAAATTTCCACCTTTATATAGTGTAAAAAGGCATCCTGAAGCCTGGAAAGTCATTAATTTGATTGTCCAGTATTTCCTTCATGAGATATTGCAACACTTAGAAAAAGTGTACAGCGCCAGCAGACAGTGAATTTTCAGCACTAAAAAACGAAACTTCATTAACAGCTAAACCAAACGATTCCAATGTAAATTTCCACATTTATAGAGTGTAAAAAGGCATCCTGAAGCCTGGGAAGTCATTAATTTGATTGTCCAGTATTTCCCTTATGAGATAATGCCTCACATAGGAAATGTGTACAGTGCGAGCTGAAAATGCATTTTCAGCACTAAAAAACCAAACTTTTATAACAGCTAAACCAAACGTTTCCAATGTAAATTTCCACCTTTATATAGTGTAAAAAGACATCCTGAAGCCTGGGCAGTCATTCATTTGATTGTCCAATATTTCCCTTATGAGATAATGCCTCTCATAGCAAATGTGTACAGCGCGAGCTGAAAATGCATTTACAGCACTAAAAAACCAAACTTTTATAACAGCTAAACCAAACGTTTCCAATGTACATTTCCACCTTTATATAGTGTAGAAAGGCATCCTGAAGCCTGGAAAGTCATTAATTTGATTGTCCAGTATTTCCTTCATGAGATATTGCAACACTTAGAAAAAGTGTACAGCGCCAGCAGACAATGAATTTTCAGCACTAAAAAAACGAAACTTCATTAACAGCTAAACTAAACGTTTCCAATGTAAATTTCCACCTTTATATAGTGTAAAAAGACATCCTGAAGCCTGGGCAGTCATTAATTTGATTGTCCAATATTTCCCTTATGAGATAATGCCTCTCATAGCAAATGTGTACAGCGCGAGCTGAAAATGCATATACAGCACTAAAAAACCAAACTTTTATAACAGCTAAACCAAACGTTTCCAATGTAAATTTCCACCTTTATATAGTGTAGAAAGGCATCCTGAAGCCTGGAAAGTCATTAAATTGATTGTCCAGTATTTCCTTCATGAGAAATTGCAACACTTAGAAAAAGTGTACAGCGCCAGCAGACAATGAATTTTCAGCACTAAAAAAACGAAACTTCATTAACAGCTAAACCAAACGTTTCCAATGTAAATTTCCACATTTATAGAGTGTAAAAAGGCATCCTGAAGCCTGGGAAGTCATTAATTTGATTGTCCAGTATTTCCCTTATGAGATAATGCCTCACATAGCAAATGTGTACAGTGCGAGCTGAAAATGCATTTTCAGCACTAAAAAACCAAACTTTTATAACAGCTAAACCAAACGTTTCCAATGTAAATTTCCACCTTTATATAGTGTAAAAAGACATCCTGAAGCCTGGGCAGTCATTAATTTGATTGTCCAATATTTCCCTTATGAGATAATGCCTCTCATAGCAAATGTGTACAGCGCGAGCTGAAAATGCATTTACAGCACTAAAAAACCAAACTTTTATAACAGCTAAACCAAACGTTTCCAATGTAAATTTCCACCTTTATATAGTGTAGAAAGGCATCATGAAGCCTGGAAAGTCATTAATTTGATTGTCCAGTATTTCCTTCATGAGATATTGCAACACTTAGAAAAAGTGTACAGCGCCAGCAGACAATGAATTTTCAGCACTAAAAAAACGAAACTTCATTAACAGCTAAACCAAACGTTTCCAATGTAAATTTCCACATTTATAGAGTGTAAAAAGGCATCCTGAAGCCTGGGAAGTCATTAATTTGATTGTCCAGTATTTCCCTTATGAGATAATGCCTCACATAGCAAATGTGTACAGTGCGAGCTGAAAATGCATTTTCAGCACTAAAAAACCAAACTTTTATAACAGCTAAACCAAACGTTTCCAATGTAAATTTCCACCTTTATATAGTGTAAAAAGACATCCTGAAGCCTGGGCAGTCATTAATTTGATTGTCCAATATTTCCCTTATGAGATAATGCCTCTCATAGCAAATGTGTACAGCGCGAGCTGAAAATGCATTTACAGCACTAAAAAACCAAACTTTTATAACAGCTAAACTAAACGTTTCCAATGTAAATTTCCACCTTTATATAGTGTAGAAAGGCATCCTGAAGCCTGGAAAGTGATTAATTTGATTGTCCAGTATTTCCTTCATGAGATATTGCAACACTTAGAAAAAGTGTACAGCGCCAGCAGACAATGAATTTTCAGCACTAAAAAAACGAAACTTCATTAACAGCTAAACCAAACGTTTCCAATGTAAATTTCCACATTTATAGAGTGTAAAAAGGCATCCTGAAGCCTGGGAAGTCATTAATTTGATTGTCCAGTATTTCCCTTATGAGATAATGCCTCACATAGCAAATGTGTACAGTGCGAGCTGAAAATGCATTTTCAGCACTAAAAAACCAAACTTTTATAACAGCTAAACCAAACGTTTCCAATGTAAATTTCCACCTTTATATAGTGTAAAAAGACATCCTGAAGCCTGGGCAGTCATTAATTTGATTGTCCAGTATTTCCCTTATGAGATAATGCCTCACATAGCAAATGTGTACAGCGCGAGCTGAAAATGCATTTACAGCACTAAAAAAACAAACTTTTATAACAGCTAAACCAAACGTTTCCAATGTAAATTTCCACCTTTATATAGTGTAGAAAGGCATCCTGAAGCCTGGGCAGTCATTAATTTGATTGTCCAATATTTCCCTTATGAGATAATGCCTCTCATAGCAAATGTGTACAGCGCGAGCTGAAAATGCATTTACAGCACTAAAAAACCAAACTTTTATAACAGCTAAACCAAACGTTTCCAATGTAAATTTCCACCTTTATAAAGTGTAGAAAGGCATCCTGAAGCCTGGAAAGTCATTAATTTGATTGTCCAGTATTTCCTACATGAGATATTGCAAAACTTAGAAAAAGTGTACAGCGCCAGCAGACAATGAATTTTCAGCAATAAAAAAACGAAACTTCATTAACAGCTAAACCAAACGTTTCCAATGTAAATTTCCACATTTATAGAGTGTAAAAAGGCATCCTGAAGCCTGGGAAGTCATTAATTTGATTGTCCAGTATTTCCCTTATGAGATAATGCCTCACATTGCAAATGTGTACAGTGCGAGCTGAAAATGCATTTTCAGCACTAAAAAACCAAACTTTTATAACACCTAAACCAAACGTTTCCAATGTAAATTTCCACCTTTATATAGTGTAAAAAGACATCCTGAAGCCTGGGCAGTCATTAATTTGATTGTCCAATATTTCCCTTATGAGATAATGCCTCTCATAGCAAATGTGTACAGCGCGAGCTGAAAATGCATTTACAGCACAAAAAAAACAAACTTTTATAACAGCTAAACCAAACGTTTCCAATGTAAATTTCCACCTTTATATAGTGTAGAAAGGCATCCTGAAGCCTGGAAAGTCATTAATTTGATTGTCCAGTATTTCCTTCATGAGATATTGCAACACTTAGAAAAGGTGTACAGCGCCAGCAGACAATGAATTTTCAGCACTAAAAAAACGAAACTTCATTAACAGCTAAACCAAACGTTTCCAATGTACATTTCCACCTTTATATAGTGTAGAAAGGCATCCTGAAGCCTGAAAAGTCATTAATTTGATTGTCCAGTATATCCCTTATGAGATAATGCCTCACATAGCAAATGTGTACAGCGCGAGCTGAAAATGCATTTACAGCACTAAAAAACCAAACTTTTATAACAGCTAAACCAAACGTTTCCAATGTAAATTTCCACCTTTATATAGTGTAAAAAGACATCCTGAAGCCTGGGCAGTCATTAATTTGATTGTCCAATATTTCCCTTATGAGATAATGCCTCTCATAGCAAATGTGTACAGCGCGAGCTGAAAATGCATTTACAGCACTAAAAAAACAAACTTTTATAACAGCTAAACCAAACGTTTCCAATGTAAATTTCCACCTTTATATAGTGTAGAAAGGCATCCTGAAGCCTGGAAAGTCATTAATTTGATTGTCCAGTATTTCCTTCATGAGATATTGCAACACTTAGAAAAAGTGTACAGCGCCAGCAGACAATGAATTTTCAGCACTAAAAAAACGAAACTTCATTAACAGCTAAACTAAACGTTTCCAATGTATATTTCCACCTTTATATAGTGTAAAAAGACATCCTGAAGCCTGGGCAGTCATTAATTTGATTGTCCAATATTTCCCTTATGAGATAATGCCTCTCATAGCAAATGTGTACAGCGCGAGCTGAAAATGCATTTACAGCACTAAAAAACCAAACTTTTATAACAGCTAAACCAAACGTTTCAAATGTAAATTTCCACCTTTATATAGTGTAGAAAGGCATCCTGAAGCCTGGAAAGTCATTAATTTGATTGTCCAGTATTTCCTTCATGAGATATTGCAACACTTAGAAAAAGTGTACAGCGCCAGCAGACAATGAATTTTCAGCACTAAAAAAACGAAACTTCATTAACAGCTAAACCAAACGTTTCCAATATAAATTTCCACATTTATAGAGTGTAAAAAGGCATCCTGAAGCCTGGGAAGTCATTAATTTGATTGTCCAGTATTTCCCTTATGAGATAATGCCTCACATAGCAAATGTGTACAGTGCGAGCTGAAAATGCATTTTCAGCACTAAAAAACCAAACTTTTATAACAGCTAAACCAAACGTTTCCAATGTAAATTTCCACCTTTAGATAGTGTAAAAAGACATCCTGAAGCCTGGGCAGTCATTAATTTGATTGTCCAGTATTTCCCTTATGAGATAATGCCTCACATAGCAAATGTGTACAGTGCGAGCTGAAAATGCATTTTCAGCACTAAAAAAACCAAACTTTTATAACAGCTAAACCAAACGTTTCCAATGTAAATTTCCACCTTTATATAGTGTAAAAAGACATCCTGAAGCCTGGGCAGTCATTAATTTGATTGTCCAATATTTCCCTTATGAGATAATGCCTCTCATAGCAAATGTGTACAGCGCGAGCTGAAAATGCATTTACAGCACTAAAAAACCAAACTTTTATAACAGCTAAACCAAACGTTTCCAATGTAAATTTCCACCTTTATATAGTGTAGAAAGGCATCCTGAAGCCTGGAAAGTCATTAATTTGATTGTCCAGTATTTCCTTCATGAGATATTGCAACACTTAGAAAAAGTGTACAGCGCCAGCAGACAATGAATTTTCAGCACTAAAAAAACGAAACTTCATTAACAGCTAAACCAAACGTTTCCAATGTAAATTTCCACATTTATAGAGTGTAAAAAGGCATCCTGAAGCCTGGGAAGTCATTAATTTGATTGTCCAATATTTCCCTTATGAGATAATGCCTCTCATAGCAAATGTGTACAGCGCGAGCTGAAAATGCATTTACAGCACTAAAAAAACAAACTTTTATTACAGCTAAACCAAACGTTTCCAATGTAAATTTCCACCTTTATATAGTGTAAAAAGGCATCCTGAAGCCTGGAAAGTCATTAATTTGATTGTCCAGTATTTCCTTCATGAGATATTGCAACACTTAGAAAAAGTGTACAGCGCCAGCAGACAATGAATTTTCAGCACTAAAAAACGAAACTTCATTAACAGCTAAACCAAACGTTTCCAATGTAAATTTCCACATTTATAGAGTGTAAAAAGGCATCCTGAAGCCTGGGAAGTCATTAATTTGATTGTCCAGTATTTCCCTTATGAGATAATGCCTCACATAGGAAATGTGTACAGTGCGAGCTGAAAATGCATTTTCAGCACTAAAAAACCAAACTTTTATAACAGCTAAACCAAACGTTTCCAATGTAAATTTCCACCTTTATATAGTGTAAAAAGACATCCTGAAGCCTGGGCAGTCATTCATTTGATTGTCCAATATTTCCCTTATGAGATAATGCCTCTCATAGCAAATGTGTACAGCGCGAGCTGAAAATGCATTTACAGCACTAAAAAACCAAACTTTTATAACAGCTAAACCAAACGTTTCCAATGTACATTTCCACCTTTATATAGTGTAGAAAGGCATCCTGAAGCCTGGAAAGTCATTAATTTGATTGTCCAGTATTTCCTTCATGAGATATTGCAACACTTAGAAAAAGTGTACAGCGCCAGCAGACAATGAATTTTCAGCACTAAAAAAACGAAACTTCATTAACAGCTAAACTAAACGTTTCCAATGTAAATTTCCACCTTTATATAGTGTAAAAAGACATCCTGAAGCCTGGGCAGTCATTAATTTGATTGTCCAATATTTCCCTTATGAGATAATGCCTCTCATAGCAAATGTGTACAGCGCGAGCTGAAAATGCATATACAGCACTAAAAAACCAAACTTTTATAACAGCTAAACCAAACGTTTCCAATGTAAATTTCCACCTTTATATAGTGTAGAAAGGCATCCTGAAGCCTGGAAAGTCATTAAATTGATTGTCCAGTATTTCCTTCATGAGAAATTGCAACACTTAGAAAAAGTGTACAGCGCCAGCAGACAATGAATTTTCAGCACTAAAAAAACGAAACTTCATTAACAGCTAAACCAAACGTTTCCAATGTAAATTTCCACATTTATAGAGTGTAAAAAGGCATCCTGAAGCCTGGGAAGTCATTAATTTGATTGTCCAGTATTTCCCTTATGAGATAATGCCTCACATAGCAAATGTGTACAGTGCGAGCTGAAAATGCATTTTCAGCACTAAAAAACCAAACTTTTATAACAGCTAAACCAAACGTTTCCAATGTAAATTTCCACCTTTATATAGTGTAAAAAGACATCCTGAAGCCTGGGCAGTCATTAATTTGATTGTCCAATATTTCCCTTATGAGATAATGCCTCTCATAGCAAATGTGTACAGCGCGAGCTGAAAATGCATTTACAGCACTAAAAAACCAAACTTTTATAACAGCTAAACCAAACGTTTCCAATGTAAATTTCCACCTTTATATAGTGTAGAAAGGCATCATGAAGCCTGGAAAGTCATTAATTTGATTGTCCAGTATTTCCTTCATGAGATATTGCAACACTTAGAAAAAGTGTACAGCGCCAGCAGACAATGAATTTTCAGCACTAAAAAAACGAAACTTCATTAACAGCTAAACCAAACGTTTCCAATGTAAATTTCCACATTTATAGAGTGTAAAAAGGCATCCTGAAGCCTGGGAAGTCATTAATTTGATTGTCCAGTATTTCCCTTATGAGATAATGCCTCACATAGCAAATGTGTACAGTGCGAGCTGAAAATGCATTTTCAGCACTAAAAAACCAAACTTTTATAACAGCTAAACCAAACGTTTCCAATGTAAATTTCCACCTTTATATAGTGTAAAAAGACATCCTGAAGCCTGGGCAGTCATTAATTTGATTGTCCAGTATTTCCCTTATGAGATAATGCCTCACATAGCAAATGTGTACAGCGCGAGCTGAAAATGCATTTACAGCACTAAAAAAACAAACTTTTATAACAGCTAAACCAAACGTTTCCAATGTAAATTTCCACCTTTATATAGTGTAGAAAGGCATCCTGAAGCCTGGGCAGTCATTAATTTGATTGTCCAATATTTCCCTTATGAGATAATGCCTCTCATAGCAAATGTGTACAGCGCGAGCTGAAAATGCATTTACAGCACTAAAAAACCAAACTTTTATAACAGCTAAACCAAACGTTTCCAATGTAAATTTCCACCTTTATAAAGTGTAGAAAGGCATCCTGAAGCCTGGAAAGTCATTAATTTGATTGTCCAGTATTTCCTACATGAGATATTGCAAAACTTAGAAAAAGTGTACAGCGCCAGCAGACAATGAATTTTCAGCAATAAAAAAACGAAACTTCATTAACAGCTAAACCAAACGTTTCCAATGTAAATTTCCACATTTATAGAGTGTAAAAAGGCATCCTGAAGCCTGGGAAGTCATTAATTTGATTGTCCAGTATTTCCCTTATGAGATAATGCCTCACATAGCAAATGTGTACAGTGCGAGCTGAAAATGCATTTTCAGCACTAAAAAACCAAACTTTTATCACACCTAAACCAAACGTTTCCAATGTAAATTTCCTTCTTTATATAGTGTAAAAAGACATCCTGAAGCCTGGGCAGTCATTAATTTGATTGTCCAATATTTCCCTTATGAGATAATGCCTCTCATAGCAAATGTGTACAGCGCGAGCTGAAAATGCATTTACAGCACAAAAAAACAAACTTTTATAACAGCTAAACCAAACGTTTCCAATGTAAATTTCCACCTTTATATAGTGTAGAAAGGCATCCTGAAGCCTGGAAAGTCATTAATTTGATTGTCCAGTATTTCCTTCATGAGATATTGCAACACTTAGAAAAGGTGTACAGCGCCAGCAGACAATGAATTTTCAGCACTAAAAAAACGAAACTTCATTAACAGCTAAACCAAACGTTTCCAATGTACATTTCCACCTTTATATAGTGTAGAAAGGCATCCTGAAGCCTGAAAAGTCATTAATTTGATTGTCCAGTATTTCCCTTATGAGATAATGCCTCACATAGCAAATGTGTACAGCGCGAGCTGAAAATGCATTTACAGCACTAAAAAACCAAACTTTTATAACAGCTAAACCAAACGTTTCCAATGTAAATTTCCACCTTTATATAGTGTAAAAAGACATCCTGAAGCCTGGGCAGTCATTAATTTGATTGTCCAATATTTCCCTTATGAGATAATGCCTCTCATAGCAAATGTGTACAGCGCGAGCTGAAAATGCATTTACAGCACTAAAAAAACAAACTTTTATAACAGCTAAACCAAACGTTTCCAATGTAAATTTCCACCTTTATATAGTGTAGAAAGGCATCCTGAAGCCTGGAAAGTCATTAATTTGATTGTCCAGTATTTCCTTCATGAGATATTGCAACACTTAGAAAAAGTGTACAGCGCCAGCAGACAATGAATTTTCAGCACTAAAAAAACGAAACTTCATTAACAGCTAAACTAAACGTTTCCAATGTATATTTCCACCTTTATATAGTGTAAAAAGACATCCTGAAGCCTGGGCAGTCATTAATTTGATTGTCCAATATTTCCCTTATGAGATAATGCCTCTCATAGCAAATGTGTACAGCGCGAGCTGAAAATGCATTTACAGCACTAAAAAAACAAACTTTTATAACAGCTAAACCAAACGTTTCAAATGTAAATTTCCACCTTTATATAGTGTAGAAAGGCATCCTGAAGCCTGGAAAGTCATTAATTTGATTGTCCAGTATTTCCTTCATGAGATATTGCAACACTTAGAAAAAGTGTACAGCGCCAGCAGACAATGAATTTTCAGCACTAAAAAAACGAAACTTCATTAACAGCTAAACCAAACGTTTCCAATATAAATTTCCACATTTATAGAGTGTAAAAAGGCATCCTGAAGCCTGGGAAGTCATTAATTTGATTGTCCAGTATTTCCCTTATGAGATAATGCCTCACATAGCAAATGTGTACAGTGCGAGCTGAAAATGCATTTTCAGCACTAAAAAACCAAACTTTTATAACAGCTAAACCAAACGTTTCCAATGTAAATTTCCACCTTTAGATAGTGTAAAAAGACATCCTGAAGCCTGGGCAGTCATTAATTTGATTGTCCAATATTTCCCTTATGAGATAATGCCTCTCATAGCAAATGTGTACAGCGCGAGCTGAAAATGCATTTACAGCACTAAAAAACCAAACTTTTATAACAGCTAAACCAAACGTTTCCAATGTAAATTTCCACCTTTATATAGTGTAGAAAGGCATCCTGAAGCCTGGAAAGTCATTAATTTGATTGTCCAGTATTTCCTTCATGAGATATTGCAACACTTAGAATAAGTGTACAGCGCCAGCAGACAATGAATTTTCAGCACTAAAAAAACGAAACTTCATTAACAGCTAAACCAAACGTTTCCAATGTAAATTTCCACATTTATAGAGTGTAAAAAGGCATCCTGAAGCCTGGGAAGTCATTAATTTGATTGTCCAGTATTTCCCTTATGAGATAATGCCTCACATAGCAAATGTGTACAGTGCGAGCTGAAAATGCATTTTCAGCACTAAAAAAACAAACTTTTATAACAGCTAAACCAAACGTTTCCAATGTAAATTTCCACCTTTATATAGTGTAAAAAGACATCCTGAAGCCTGGGCAGTCATTAATTTGATTGTCCAGTATTTCCCTTATGAGATAATGCCTCACATAGCAAATGTGTACAGTGCGAGCTGAAAATGCATTTTCAGCACTAAAAAAACCAAACTTTTATAACAGCTAAACCAAACGTTTCCAATGTAAATTTCCACCTTTATATAGTGTAAAAAGACATCCTGAAGCCTAGGCAGTCATTAATTTGATTGTCCAATATTTCCCTTATGAGACAATGCCTCTCATAGCAAATGTGTACAGCGCGAGCTGAAAATGCATTTTCAGCACTAAAAAAACAAACTTTTATAACAGCTAAACCAAACGTTTCCAATGTACATTTCCACCTTTATATAGTGTAGAAAGGCATCCTGAAGCCTGGAAAGTCATTGATTTGATTGTCCAGTATTTCCTTCATGAGATATTGCAACACTTAGAAAAAGTGTACAGCGCCAGCAGACAATGAATTTTCAGCACTAAAAAAACGAAACTTCATTAACAGCTAAACTAAACGTTTCCAATGTAAATTTCCAACTTTATATAGAGTAAAAAGACATCCTGAAGCCTGGGCAGCCATTAATTTGATTGTCCAATATTTCCCTTATGAGATAATGCCTCTCATAGCAAATGTGTACAGCGCGAGCTGAAAATGCATTTACAGCACTAAAAAACCAAACTTTTATAACAGCTAAACCAAACGTTTCAAATGTAAATTTCCACCTTTATATAGTGTAGAAAGGCATCCTGAAGCCTGGAAAGTCATTAATTTGATTGTCCAGTATTTCCTTCATGAGATATTGCAACACTTAGAAAAAGTGTACAGCGCCAGCAGACAATGAATTTTCAGCACTAAAAAAACGAAACTTCATTAACAGCTAAACCAAACGTTTCCAATATAAATTTCCACATTTATAGAGTGTAAAAAGGCATCCTGAAGCCTGGGAAGTCATTAATTTGATTGTCCAGTATTTCCCTTATGAGATAATGCCTCACATAGCAAATGTGTACAGTGCGAGCTGAAAATGCATTTTCAGCACTAAAAAACCAAACTTTTATAACAGCTAAACCAAACGTTTCCAATGTAAATTTCCACCTTTATATAGTGTAGAAAGGCATCCTGAAGCCTGGAAAGTCATTAATTTGATTGTCCAGTATTTCCTTCATGAGATATTGCAACACTTAGAAAAAGTGTACAGCGCCAGCAGACAATGAATTTTCAGCACTAAAAAAACGAAACTTCATTAACAGCTAAACCAAACGTTTCCAATGTAAATTTCCACATTTATAGAGTGTAAAAAGGCATCCTGAAGCCTGGGAAGTCATTAATTTGATTGTCCAGTATTTCCCTTATGAGATAATGCCTCACATAGCAAATGTGTACAGTGCGAGCTGAAAATGCATTTTCAGCACTAAAAAAACAAACTTTTATAACAGCTAAACCAAACGTTTCCAATGTAAATTTCCACCTTTATATAGTGTAAAAAGACATCCTGAAGCCTGGGCAGTCATTAATTTGATTGTCCAGTATTTCCCTTATGAGATAATGCCTCACATAGCAAATGTGTACAGTGCGAGCTGAAAATGCATTTTCAGCACTAAAAAAACCAAACTTTTATAACAGCTAAACCAAACGTTTCCAATGTAATTTTCCACCTTTATATAGTGTAAAAAGACATCCTGAAGCCTAGGCAGTCATTAATTTGATTGTCCAATATTTCCCTTATGAGACAATGCCTCTCATAGCAAATGTGTACAGCGCGAGCTGAAAATGCATTTTCAGCACTAAAAAAACAAACTTTTATAACAGCTAAACCAAACGTTTCCAATGTACATTTCCACCTTTATATAGTGTAGAAAGGCATCCTGAAGCCTGGAAAGTCATTGATTTGATTGTCCAGTATTTCCTTCATGAGATATTGCAACACTTAGAAAAAGTGTACAGCGCCAGCAGACAATGAATTTTCAGCACTAAAAAAACGAAACTTCATTAACAGCTAAACTAAACGTTTCCAATGTAAATTTCCAACTTTATATAGAGTAAAAAGACATCCTGAAGCCTGGGCAGCCATTAATTTGATTGTCCAATATTTCCCTTATGAGATAATGCCTCTCATAGCAAATGTGTACAGCGCGAGCTGAAAATGCATTTACAGCACTAAAAAACCAAACTTTTATAACAGCTAAACCAAACGTTTCCAATGTAAATTTCCACCTTTATATAGTGTAAAAAGACATCCTGAAGCCTGGGCAGTCATTAATTTGATTGTCCAATATTTCCCTTATGAGATAATGCCTCTCATAGCAAATGTGTACAGCGCGAGCTGAAAATGCATTTACAGCACTAAAAAACCAAACTTTTATAACAGCTAAACCAAACGTTTCCAATGTAAATTTCCACCTTTATATAGTGTAGAAAGGTATCCTGAAGCCTGGAAAGTCATTAATTTGATTGTCCAGTATTTCCTTCATGAGATATTGCAACACTTAGAAAAAGTGTACAGCGCCAGCAGACAATGAATTTTCAGCACTAAAAAAAACGAAACTTCATTAACAGCTAAACTAAACGTTTCCAATGTAAATTTCCACCTTTATATAGTGTAAAAAGACATCCTGAAGCCTGGGCAGTCATTAATTTGATTGTCCAATATTTCCCTTATGAGATAATGCCTCTCATAGCAAATGTGTACAGCGCGAGCTGAAAATGCATTTACAGCACTAAAAAACCAAACTTTTATAACAGCTAAACCAAACGTTTCCAATGTAAATTTCCACCTTTATATAGTGTAGAAAGGCATCCTGAAGCCTGGAAAGTCATTAATTTGATTGTCCAGTATTTCCTTCATGAGATATTGCAACACTTAGAAAAAGTGTACAGCGCCAGCAGACAATGAATTTTCAGCACTAAAAAAACGAAACTTCATTAACAGCTAAACCAAACGTTTCCAATGTAAATTTCCACATTTATAGAGTGTAAAAAGGCATCCTGAAGCCTGGGAAGTCATTAATTTGATTGTCCAGTATTTCCCTTATGAGATAATGCCTCACATAGCAAATGTGTACAGTGCGAGCTGAAAATGCATTTTCAGCACTAAAAAACCAAACTTTTATAACAGCTAAACCAAACGTTTCCAATGTAAATTTCCACCTTTATATAGTGTAAAAAGACATCCTGAAGCCTGGGCAGTCATTAATTTGATTGTCCAATATTTCCCTTTTGAGATAATGCCTCTCATAGCAAATGTGTACAGCGCGAGCTGAAAATGCATTTACAGCACTAAAAAACCAAACTTTTATAACAGCTAAACCAAACGTTTCCAATGTACATTTCCACCTTTATATAGTGTAGAAAGGCATCCTGAAGCCTGGAAAGTCATTAATTTGATTGTCCAGTATTTCCTTCATGAGATATTGCAACACTTAGAAAAAGTGTACAGCGCCAGCAGACAATGAATTTTCAGCACTAAAAAAACGAAACTTCATTAACAGCTAAACTAAACGTTTCCGATGTAAATTTCCACCCTTATATAGTGTAAAAAGACATCCTGAAGCCTGGGCAGTCATTAATTTGATTGTCTAATATTTCCCTTATGAGATAATGCCTCTCATAGCAAATGTGTACAGCGCGAGCTGAAAATGCATTTACAGCACTAAAAAACCAAACTTTTATAACAGCTAAACCAAACGTTTCCAATGTACATTTCCACCTTTATATAGTGTAGAAAGGCATCCTGAAGCCTGGAAAGTCATTAATTTGATTGTCCAGTATTTCCTTCATGAGATATTGCAACACTTAGAAAAAGTGTACAGCGCCAGCAGACAATGAATTTTCAGCACTAAAAAAACGAAACTTCATTAACAGCTAAACTAAACGTTTCCAATGTATATTTCCACCTTTATATAGTGTAAAAAGACATCCTGAAGCCTGGGCAGTCATTAATTTGATTGTCCAATATTTCCCTTATGAGATAATGCCTCTCATAGCAAATGTGTACAGCGCGAGCTGAAAATGCATTTACAGCACTAAAAAAACAAACTTTTATAACAGCTAAACCAAACGTTTCCAATGTAAATTTCCACCTTTATATAGTGTAAAAAGACATCCTGAAGCCTGGGCAGTCATTAATTTGATTGTCCAGTATTTCCCTTATGAGATAATGCCTCACATAGCAAATGTGGACAGTGCGAGCTGAAAATTCATTTTCAGCACTAAAAAAACCAAACTTTTATAACAGCTAAACCAAACGTTTCCAATGTAAATTTCCACCTTTATATAGTGTAAAAAGACATCCTGAAGCCTGGGCAGTCATTAATTTGATTGTCCAGTATTTCCCTTATGAGATAATGCCTCACACAGCAAATGTGTACAGTGCGAGCTGAAAATGCATTTTCAGCACTAAAAAAACCAAACTTTTATAACAGCTAAACCAAACGTTTCCAATGTAAATTTCCACCTTTATATAGTGTAGAAAGGCATCCTGAAGCCTGGAAAGTCATTAATTTGATTGTCCAGTATTTCCTTCATGAGATATTGCAACACTTAGAAAAAGTGTACAGCGCCAGCAGACAATGAATTTTCAGCACTAAAAAAACGAAACTTCATTAACAGCTAAACTAAACGTTTCCAATGTAAATTTCCACCCTTATATAGTGTAAAAATACATCCTGAAGCCTGGGCAGTCATTAATTTGATTGTCCAATATTTCCCTTATGAGATAATGCCTCTCATAGCAAATGTGTACAGCGCGAGCTGAAAATGCATTTACAGCACTAAAAAACCAAACTTTTATAACAGCTAAACCAAACGTTTCCAATGTAAATTTCCACCTTTATATAGTGTAGAAAGGCATCCTGAAGCCTGGAAAGTCATTAATTTGATTGTCCAGTATTTCCTTCATGAGATATTGCAACACTTAGAAAAAGTGTACAGCGCCAGCAGACAATGAATTTTCAGCACTAAAAAAACGAAACTTCATTAACAGCTAAACCAAACGTTTCCAATGTAAATTTCCACATTTATAGAGTGTAAAAAGGCATCCTGAAGCCTGGGAAGTCATTAATTTGATTGTCCAGTATTTCCCTTATGAGATAATGCCTCACATAGCAAATGTGTACAGTGCGAGCTGAAAATGCATTTTCAGCACTAAAAAACCAAACTTTTATAACAGCTAAACCAAACGTTTCCAATGTAAATTTCCACCTTTATATAGTGTAAAAAGACATCCTGAAGCCTGGGCAGTCATTAATTTGATTGTCCAGTATTTCCCTTATGAGATAATGCCTCACATAGCAAATGTGTACAGCGCGAGCTGAAAATGCATTTACAGCACTAAAAAACCAAACTTTTATAACAGCTAAACCAAACGTTTCCAATGTACATTTCCACCTTTATATAGTGTAGAAAGGCATCCTGAAGCCTGGAAAGTCATTAATTTGATTGTCCAGTATTTCCTTCATGAGATATTGCAACACTTAGAAAAAGTGTACAGCGCCAGCAGACAATGAATTTTCAGCACTAAAAAAACGAAACTTCATTAACAGCTAAACTAAACGTTTCCGATGTAAATTTCCACCCTTATATAGTGTAAAAAGACATCCTGAAGCCTGGGCAGTCATTAATTTGATTGTCTAATATTTCCCTTATGAGATAATGCCTCTCATAGCAAATGTGTACAGCGCGAGCTGAAAATGCATTTACAGCACTAAAAAACCAAACTTTTATAACAGCTAAACCAAACGTTTCCAATGTACATTTCCACCTTTATATAGTGTAGAAAGGCATCCTGAAGCCTGGAAAGTCATTAATTTGATTGTCCAGTATTTCCTTCATGAGATATTGCAACACTTAGAAAAAGTGTACAGCGCCAGCAGACAATGAATTTTCAGCACTAAAAAAACGAAACTTCATTAACAGCTAAACCAAACGTTTCCAATGTAAATTTCCACATTTATAGAGTGTAAAAAGGCATCCTGAAGCCTGGGAAGTCATTAATTTGATTGTCCAGTATTTCCCTTATGAGATAATGCCTCACACAGCAAATGTGTACAGTGCGAGCTGAAAATGCATTTTCAGCACTAAAAAACCAAACTTTTATAACAGCTAAACCAAACGTTTCCAATGTAAATTTCCACCTTTATATAGTGTAAAAAGACATCCTGAAGCCTGGGCAGTCATTAATTTGATTGTCCAGTATTTCCCTTATGAGATAATGCCTCACACAGCAAATGTGTACAGTGCGAGCTGAAAATGCATTTTCAGCACTAAAAAAACCAAACTTTTATAACAGCTAAACCAAACGTTTCCAATGTAAATTTCCACCTTTATATAGTGTAAAAAGACATCCTGAAGCCTGGGCAGTCATTAATTTGATTGTCCAATATTTCCCTTCTGAGATAATGCCTCTCATAGCAAATGTGTACAGCGCGAGCTGAAAATGCATTTACAGCACTAAAAAACCAAACTTTTATAACAGCTAAACCAAACGTTTCCAATGTACATTTCCACCTTTATATAGTGTAGAAAGGCATCCTGAAGCCTGGAAAGTCATTAATTTGATTGTCCAGTATTTCCTTCATGAGATATTGCAACACTTAGAAAAAGTGTACAGCGCCAGCAGACAATGAATTTTCAGCACTAAAAAAACGAAACTTCATTAACAGCTAAACCAAACGTTTCCAATGTAAATTTCCACATTTATAGAGTGTAAAAAGGCATCCTGAAGCCTGGGAAGTCATTAATTTGATTGTCCAGTATTTCCCTTATGAGATAATGCCTCACATAGCAAATGTGTACACTGCGAGCTGAAAATGCATTTTCAGCACTAAAAAACCAAACTTTTATAACAGCTAAACCAAACGTTTCCAATGTAAATTTCCACCTTTATATAGTGTAAAAAGACATCCTGAAGCCTGGGCAGTCATTAATTTGATTGTCCAGTATTTCCCTTATGAGATAATGCCTCACACAGCAAATGTGTACAGTGCGAGCTGAAAATGCATTTTCAGCACTAAAAAAACCAAACTTTTATAACAGCTAAACCAAACGTTTCCAATGTAAATTTCCACCTTTATATAGTGTAAAAAGACATCCTGAAGCCTGGGCAGTCATTAATTTGATTGTCCAATATTTCCCTTCTGAGATAATGCCTCTCATAGCAAATGTGTACAGCGCGAGCTGAAAATGCATTTACAGCACTAAAAAACCAAACTTTTATAACAGCTAAACCAAACGTTTCCAATGTACATTTCCACCTTTATATAGTGTAGAAAGGCATCCTGAAGCCTGGAAAGTCATTAATTTAATTGACCAGTATTTCCTTCATGAGATATTGCAACACTTAGAAAAAGTGTACAGCGCCAGCAGACAATGAATTTTCAGCACTAAAAAAACGAAACTTCATTAACAGCTAAACTAAACGTTTCCAATGTAAATTTCCACCCTTATATAGTGTAAAAAGACATCCTGAAGCCTGGGCAGTCATTAATTTGATTGTCCAATATTTCCCTTATGAGATAATGCCTCTCATAGCAAATGTGTACAGCGCGAGCTGAAAATGCATTTACAGCACTAAAAAACCAAACTTTTATAACAGCTAAACCAAACGTTTCCAATGTAAATTTCCACCTTTATATAGTGTAGAAAGGCATCCTGAAGCCTGGAAAGTCATTAATTTGATTGTCCAGTATTTCCTTCATGAGATATTGCAACACTTAGAAAAAGTGTACAGCGCCAGCAGACAATGAATTTTCAGCACTAAAAAAACGAAACTTCATTAACAGCTAAACCAAACGTTTCCAATGTAAATTTCCACATTTATAGAGTGTAAAAAGGCATCCTGAAGCCTGGGAAGTCATTAATTTGATTGTCCAGTATTTCCCTTATGAGATAATGCCTCACATAGCAAATGTGTACAGTGCGAGCTGAAAATGCATTTTCAGCACTAAAAAAAACAAACTTTTATAACAGCTAAACCAAACGTTTCCAATGTAAATGTCCACCTTTATATAGTGTAAAAAGACATCCTGAAGCCTGGGCAGTCATTAATTTGATTGTCCAGTATTTCCCTTATGAGATAATGCCTCACACAGCAAATGTGTACAGTGCGAGCTGAAAATGCATTTTCAGCACTAAAAAAACCAAACTTTTATAACAGCTAAACCAAACGTTTCCAATGTAAATTTCCACCTTTATATAGTGTAAAAAGACATCCTGAAGCCTGGGCAGTCATTAATTTGATTGTCCAATATTTCCCTTCTGAGATAATGCCTCTCATAGCAAATGTGTACAGCGCGAGCTGAAAATGCATTTACAGCACTAAAAAACCAAACTTTTATAACAGCTAAACCAAACGTTTCCAATGTACATTTCCACCTTTATATAGTGTAGAAGGCATCCTGAAGCCTGGAAAGTCATTAATTTGATTGTCCAGTATTTCCTTCATGAGATATTGCAACACTTAGAAAAAGTGTACAGCGCCAGCAGACAATGAATTTTCAGCACTAAAAAAACGAAACTTCATTAACAGCTAAACTAAACGTTTCCAATGTAAATTTCCACCCTTATATAGTGTAAAAAGACATCCTGAAGCCTGGGCAGTCATTAATTTGATTGTCCAATATTTCCCTTATGAGATAATGCCTCTCATAGCAAATGTGTACAGCGCGAGCTGAAAATGCATTTTCAGCACTAAAAAACCAAACTTTTATAACAGCTAAACCAAACGTTTCCAATGTAAATTTCCACCTTTATATAGTGTAGAAAGGCATCCTGAAGCCTGGAAAGTCATTAATTTGATTGTCCAGTATTTCCTTCATGAGATATTGCAACACTTAGAAAAAGTGTACAGCGCCAGCAGACAATGAATTTTCAGCACTAAAAAAACGAAACTTCATTAACAGCTAAACCAAACGTTTCCAATGTAAATTTCCACATTTATAGAGTGTAAAAAGGCATCCTGAAGCCTGGGAAGTCATTAATTTGATTGTCCAGTATTTCCCTTATGAGATAATGCCTCACATAGCAAATGTGTACAGTGCGAGCTGAAAATGCATTTTCAGCACTAAAAAAACAAACTTTTATAACAGCTAAACCAAACGTTTCCAATGTAAATTTCCACCTTTATATAGTGTAAAAAGACATCCTGAAGCCTGGGCAGTCATTAATTTGATTGTCCAGTATTTCCCTTATGAGATAATGCCTCACACAGCAAATGTGTACAGTGCGAGCTGAAAATGCATTTTCAGCACTAAAAAAACCAAACTTTTATAACAGCTAAACCAAACGTTTCCAATGTAAATTTCCACCTTTATATAGTGTAAAAAGACATCCTGAAGCCTGGGCAGTCATTAATTTGATTGTCCAATATTTCCCTTCTGAGATAATGCCTCTCATAGCAAATGTGTACAGCGCGAGCTGAAAATGCATTTTCAGCACTAAAAAACCAAACTTTTATAACAGCTAAACCAAACGTTTCCAATGTACATTTCCACCTTTATATAGTGTAGAAAGGCATCCTGAAGCCTGGAAAGTCATTAATTTGATTGTCCAGTATTTCCTTCATGAGATATTGCAACACTTAGAAAAAGTGTACAGCGCCAGCAGACAATGAATTTTCAGCACTAAAAAAACGAAACTTCATTAACAGCTAAACTAAACGTTTCCAATGTAAATTTCCACCCTTATATAGTGTAAAAAGACATCCTGAAGCCTGGGCAGTCATTAATTTGATTGTCCAATATTTCCCTTATGAGATAATGCTTCTCATAGCAAATGTGTACAGCGCGAGCTGAAAATGCATTTACAGCACTAAAAAACCAAACTTTTATAACAGCTAAACCAAACGTTTCCAATGTAAATTTCCACCTTTATATAGTGTAGAAAGGCATCCTGAAGCCTGGAAAGTCATTAATTTGATTGTCCAGTATTTCCTTCATGAGATATTGCAACACTTAGAAAAAGTGTACAGCGCCAGCAGACAATGAATTTTCAGCACTAAAAAAACGAAACTTCATTAACAGCTAAACCAAACGTTTCCAATGTAAATTTCCACATTTATAGAGTGTAAAAAGGCATCCTGAAGCCTGGGAAGTCATTAATTTGATTGTCCAGTATTTCCCTTATGAGATAATGCCTCACATAGCAAATGTGTACAGTGCGAGCTGAAAATGCATTTTCAGCACTAAAAAACCAAACTTTTATAACAGCTAAACCAAACGTTTCCAATGTAAATTTCCACCTTTATATAGTGTAAAAAGACATCCTGAAGCCTGGGCAGTCATTAATTTGATTGTCCAGTATTTCCCTTATGAGATAATGCCTCACACAGCAAATGTGTACAGTGCGAGCTGAAAATGCATTTTCAGCACTAAAAAAACCAAACTTTTATAACAGCTAAACCAAACGTTTCCAATGTAAATTTCCACCTTTATATAGTGTAAAAAGACATCCTGAAGCCTGGGCAGTCATTAATTTGATTGTCCAATATTTCCCTTCTGAGATAATGCCTCTCATAGCAAATGTGTACAGCGCGAGCTGAAAATGCATTTACAGCACTAAAAAACCAAACTTTTATAACAGCTAAACCAAACGTTTCCAATGTACATTTCCACCTTTATATAGTGTAGAAAGGCATCCTGAAGCCTGGAAAGTCATTAATTTGATTGTCCAGTATTTCCTTCATGAGATATTGCAACACTTAGAAAAAGTGTACAGCGCCAGCAGACAATGAATTTTCAGCACTAAAAAAACGAAACTTCTTAACAGCTAAACTAAACGTTTCCAATGTAAATTTCCACCCTTATATAGTGTAAAAAGACATCCTGAAGCCTGGGCAGTCATTAATTTGATTGTCCAATATTTCCCTTATGAGATAATGCTTCTCATAGCAAATGTGTACAGCGCGAGCTGAAAATGCATTTACAGCACTAAAAAACCAAACTTTTATAACAGCTAAACCAAACGTTTCCAATGTAAATTTCCACCTTTATATAGTGTAGAAAGGCATCCTGAAGCCTGGAAAGTCATTAATTTGATTGTCCAGTATTTCCTTCATGAGATATTGCAACACTTAGAAAAAGTGTACAGCGCCAGCAGACAATGAATTTTCAGCACTAAAAAAACGAAACTTCATTAACAGCTAAACCAAACGTTTCCAATGTAAATTTCCACATTTATAGAGTGTAAAAAGGCATCCTGAAGCCTGGGAAGTCATTAATTTGATTGTCCAGTATTTCCCTTATGAGATAATGCCTCACATAGCAAATGTGTACAGTGCGAGCTGAAAATGCATTTTCAGCACTAAAAAACCAAACTTTTATAACAGCTAAACCAAACGTTTCCAATGTAAATTTCCACCTTTATATAGTGTAAAAAGACATCCTGAAGCCTGGGCAGTCATTAATTTGATTGTCCAGTATTTCCCTTATGAGATAATGCCTCACACAGCAAATGTGTACAGTGCGAGCTGAAAATGCATTTTCAGCACTAAAAAAACCAAACTTTTATAACAGCTAAACCAAACGTTTCCAATGTAAATTTCCACCTTTATATAGTGTAAAAAGACATCCTGAAGCCTGGGCAGTCATTAATTTGATTGTCCAATATTTCCCTTCTGAGATAATGCCTCTCATAGCAAATGTGTACAGCGCGAGCTGAAAATGCATTTACAGCACTAAAAAACCAAACTTTTATAACAGCTAAACCAAACGTTTCCAATGTACATTTCCACCTTTATATAGTGTAGAAAGGCATCCTGAAGCCTGGAAAGTCATTAATTTGATTGTCCAGTATTTCCTTCATGAGATATTGCAACACTTAGAAAAAGTGTACAGCGCCAGCAGACAATGAATTTTCAGCACTAAAAAAACGAAACTTCATTAACAGCTAAACTAAACGTTTCCAATGTAAATTTCCACCCTTATATAGTGTAAAAAGACATCCTGAAGCCTGGGCAGTCATTAATTTGATTGTCCAATATTTCCCTTATGAGATAATGCCTCTCATAGCAAATGTGTACAGCGCGAGCTGAAAATGCATTTACAGCACTAAAAAACCAAACTTTTATAACAGCTAAACCAAACGTTTCCAATGTAAATTTCCACCTTTATATAGTGTAGAAAGGCATCCTGAAGCCTGGAAAGTCATTAATTTGATTGTCCAGTATTTCCTTCATGAGATATTGCAACACTTAGAAAAAGTGTACAGCGCCAGCAGACAATGAATTTTCAGCACTAAAAAAACGAAACTTCATTAACAGCTAAACCAAACGTTTCCAATGTAAATTTCCACATTTATAGAGTGTAAAAAGGCATCCTGAAGCCTGGGAAGTCATTAATTTGATTGTCCAGTATTTCCCTTATGAGATAATGCCTCACATAGCAAATGTGTACAGTGCGAGCTGAAAATGCATTTTCAGCACTAAAAAACCAAACTTTTATAACAGCTAAACCAAACGTTTCCAATGTAAATTTCCACCTTTATATAGTGTAAAAAGACATCCTGAAGCCTGGGCAGTCATTAATTTGATTGTCCAGTATTTCCCTTATGAGATAATGCCTCACACAGCAAATGTGTACAGTGCGAGCTGAAAATGCATTTTCAGCACTAAAAAAACCAAACTTTTATAACAGCTAAACCAAACGTTTCCAATGTAAATTTCCACCTTTATATAGTGTAAAAAGACATCCTGAAGCCTGGGCAGTCATTAATTTGATTGCCCAATATTTCCCTTCTGAGATAATGCCTCTCATAGCAAATGTGTACAGCGCGAGCTGAAAATGCATTTACAGCACTAAAAAACCAAACTTTTATAACAGCTAAACCAAACGTTTCCAATGTACATTTCCACCTTTATATAGTGTAGAAAGGCATCCTGAAGCCTGGAAAGTCATTAATTTGATTGTCCAGTATTTCCTTCATGAGATATTGCAACACTTAGAAAAAGTGTACAGCGCCAGCAGACAATGAATTTTCAGCACTAAAAAAACGAAACTTCATTAACAGCTAAACTAAACGTTTCCAATGTAAATTTCCACCCTTATATAGTGTAAAAAGACACCCTGAAGCCTGGGCAGTCATTAATTTGATTGTCCAATATTTCCCTTATGAGATAATGCCTCTCATAGCAAATGTGTACAGCGCGAGCTGAAAATGCATTTACAGCACTAAAAAACCAAACTTTTATAACAGCTAAACCAAACGTTTCCAATGTAAATTTCCACCTTTATATAGTGTAGAAAGGCATCCTGAAGCCTGGAAAGTCATTAATTTGATTGTCCAGTATTTCCTTCATGAGATATTGCAACACTTAGAAAAAGTGTACAGCGCCAGCAGACAATGAATTTTCAGCACTAAAAAAACGAAACTTCATTAACAGCTAAACCAAACGTTTCCAATGTAAATTTCCACATTTATAGAGTGTAAAAAGGCATCCTGAAGCCTGGGAAGTCATTAATTTGATTGTCCAGTATTTCCCTTATGAGATAATGCCTCACATAGCAAATGTGTACAGTGCGAGCTGAAAATGCATTTTCAGCACTAAAAAACCAAACTTTTATAACAGCTAAACCAAACGTTTCCAATGTAAATTTCCACCTTTATATAGTGTAAAAAGACATCCTGAAGCCTGGGCAGTCATTAATTTGATTGTCCAGTATTTCCCTTATGAGATAATGCCTCACACAGCAAATGTGTACAGTGCGAGCTGAAAATGCATTTTCAGCACTAAAAAAACCAAACTTTTATAACAGCTAAACCAAACGTTTCCAATGTAAATTTCCACCTTTATATAGTGTAAAAAGACATCCTGAAGCCTGGGCAGTCATTAATTTCATTGTCCAGTATTTCCCTTATGAGATAATGCCTCACACAGCAAATGTGTACAGTGCGAGCTGAAAATGCATTTTCAGCACTAAAAAAACCAAACTTTTATAACAGCTAAACCAAACGTTTCCAATGTAAATTTCCACCTTTATATAGTGTAAAAAGACATCCTGAAGCCTGGGCAGTCATTAATTTGATTGTCCAATATTTCCCTTCTGAGATAATGCCTCTCATAGCAAATGTGTACAGCGCGAGCTGAAAATGCATTTACAGCACTAAAAAACCAAACTTTTATAACAGCTAAACCAAACGTTTCCAATGTACATTTCCACCTTTATATAGTGTAGAAGGCATCCTGAAGCCTGGAAAGTCATTAATTTGATTGTCCAGTATTTCCTTCATGAGATATTGCAACACTTAGAAAAAGTGTACAGCGCCAGCAGACAATGAATTTTCAGCACTAAAAAAACGAAACTTAATTAACAGCTAAACTAAACGTTTCCAATGTAAATTTCCACCCTTATATAGTGTAAAAAGACATCCTGAAGCCTGGGCAGTCATTAATTTGATTGTCCAATATTTCCCTTATGAGATAATGCCTCTCATAGCAAATGTGTACAGCGCGAGCTGAAAATGCATTTTCAGCACTAAAAAACCAAACTTTTATAACAGCTAAACCAAACGTTTCCAATGTAAATTTCCACCTTTATATAGTGTAGAAAGGCATCTTGAAGCCTGGAAAGTCATTAATTTGATTGTCCAGTATTTCCTTCATGAGATATTGCAACACTTAGAAAAAGTGTACAGCGCCAGCAGACAATGAATTTTCAGCACTAAAAAAACGAAACTTCATTAACAGCTAAACCAAACGTTTCCAATGTAAATTTCCACATTTATAGAGTGTAAAAAGGCATCCTGAAGCCTGGGAAGTCATTAATTTGATTGTCCAGTATTTCCCTTATGAGATAATGCCTCACATAGCAAATGTGTACAGTGCGAGCTGAAAATGCATTTTCAGCACTAAAAAACCAAACTTTTATAACAGCTAAACCAAACGTTTCCAATGTAAATTTCCACCTTTATATAGTGTAAAAAGACATCCTGAAGCCTGGGCAGTCATTAATTTGATTGTCCAGTATTTCCCTTATGAGATAATGCCTCACACAGCAAATGTGTACAGTGCGAGCTGAAAATGCATTTTCAGCACTAAAAAAACCAAACTTTTATAACAGCTAAACCAAACGTTTCCAATGTAAATTTCCACCTTTATATAGTGTAAAAAGACATCCTGAAGCCTGGGCAGTCATTAATTTGATTGTCCAATATTTCCCTTCTGAGATAATGCCTCTCATAGCAAATGTGTACAGCGCGAGCTGAAAATGCATTTACAGCACTAAAAAACCAAACTTTTATAACAGCTAAACCAAACGTTTCCAATGTACATTTCCACCTTTATATAGTGTAGAAGGCATCCTGAAGCCTGGAAAGTCATTAATTTGATTGTCCAGTATTTCCTTCATGAGATATTGCAACACTTAGAAAAAGTGTACAGCGCCAGCAGACAATGAATTTTCAGCACTAAAAAAACGAAACTTAATTAACAGCTAAACTAAACGTTTCCAATGTAAATTTCCACCCTTATATAGTGTAAAAAGACATCCTGAAGCCTGGGCAGTCATTAATTTGATTGTCCAATATTTCCCTTATGAGATAATGCCTCTCATAGCAAATGTGTACAGCGCGAGCTGAAAATGCATTTTCAGCACTAAAAAACCAAACTTTTATAACAGCTAAACCAAACGTTTCCAATGTAAATTTCCACCTTTATATAGTGTAGAAAGGCATCTTGAAGCCTGGAAAGTCATTAATTTGATTGTCCAGTATTTCCTTCATGAGATATTGCAACACTTAGAAAAAGTGTACAGCGCCAGCAGACAATGAATTTTCAGCACTAAAAAAACGAAACTTCATTAACAGCTAAACCAAACGTTTCCAATGTAAATTTCCACATTTATAGAGTGTAAAAAGGCATCCTGAAGCCTGGGAAGTCATTAATTTGATTGTCCAGTATTTCCCTTATGAGATAATGCCTCACATAGCAAATGTGTACAGTGCGAGCTGAAAATGCATTTTCAGCACTAAAAAACCAAACTTTTATAACAGCTAAACCAAACGTTTCCAATGTAAATTTCCACCTTTATATAGTGTAAAAAGACATCCTGAAGCCTGGGCAGTCATTAATTTGATTGTCCAGTATTTCCCTTATGAGATAATGCCTCACATAGCAAATGTGTACAGTGCGAGCTGAAAATGCATTTTCAGCACTAAAAAAACCAAACTTTTATAACAGCTAAACCAAACGTTTCCAATGTAAATTTCCACCTTTATATAGTGTAAAAAGACATCCTGAAGCCTAGGCAGTCATTAATTTGATTGTCCAATATTTCCCTTATGAGACAATGCCTCTCATAGCAAATGTGTACAGCGCGAGCTGAAAATGCATTTTCAGCACTAAAAAAACAAACTTTTATAACAGCTAAACCAAACGTTTCCAATGTACATTTCCACCTTTATATAGTGTAGAAAGGCATCCTGAAGCCTGGAAAGTCATTAATTTGATTGTCCAGTATTTCCTTCATGAGATATTGCAACACTTAGAAAAAGTGTACAGCGCCAGCAGACAATGAATTTTCAGCACTAAAAAAACGAAACTTCATTAACAGCTAAACCAAACGTTTCCAATGTAAATTTCCACCTTTATATAGTGTAAAAAGACATCCTGAAGCCTAGGCAGTCATTAATTTGATTGTCCAATATTTCCCTTATGAGACAATGCCTCTCATAGCAAATGTGTACAGCGCGAGCTGAAAATGCATTTTCAGCACTAAAAAAACAAACTTTTATAACAGCTAAACCAAACGTTTCCAATGTACATTTCCACCTTTATATAGTGTAGAAAGGCATCCTGAAGCCTGGAAAGTCATTAATTTGATTGTCCAGTATTTCCTTCATGAGATATTGCAACACTTAGAAAAAGTGTACAGCGCCAGCAGACAATGAATTTTCAGCACTAAAAAAACGAAACTTCATTAACAGCTAAACCAAACGTTTCCAATGTAAATTTCCACCTTTATATAGTGTAAAAAGACATCCTGAAGCCTGGGCAGTCATTAATTTGATTGTCCAGTATTTCCCTTATGAGATAATGCCTCACATAGCAAATGTGTACAGTGCGAGCTGAAAATGCATTTTCAGCACTAAAAAACCAAACTTTTATAACAGCTAAACCAAACGTTTCCAATGTAAATTTCCACCTTTATATAGTGTAAAAAGACATCCTGAAGCCTGGGCAGTCATTAATTTGATTGTCCAATATTTCCCTTATGAGATAATGCCTCTCATAGCAAATGTGTACAGCGCGAGCTGAAAATGCATTTACAGCACTAAAAAAACAAACTTTTATAACAGCTAAACTAAACGTTTCCAATGTAAATTTCCACCTTTATATAGTGTAGAAAGGCATCCTGAAGCCTGGAAAGTCATTAATTTGATTGTCCAGTATTTCCTTCATGAGATATTGCAACACTTAGAAAAAGTGTACAGCGCCAGCAGACAATGAATTTTCAGCACTAAAAAAACGAAACTTCATTAACAGCTAAACTAAACGTTTCCAATGTAAATTTCCACCTTTATATAGTGTAAAAATGAAGCCTGGGCAGCCATTAATTTGATTGTCCAATATTTCCCTTATGAGATAATGCCTCTCATAGCAAATGTGTACAGCGCGAGCTGAAAATGCATTTACAGCACTAAAAAACCAAACTTTTATAACAGCTAAACCAAACGTTTCCAATGTAAATTTCCACCTTTATATAGTGTAAAAAGACATCCTGAAGCCTGGGCAGTCATTAATTTGATTGTCCAATATTTCCCTTATGAGATAATGCCTCTCATAGCAAATGTGTACAGCGCGAGCTGAAAATGCATTTACAGCACTAAAAAACCAAACTTTTATAACAGCTAAACCAAACGTTTCCAATGTAAATTTCCACCTTTATATAGTGTAGAAAGGCATCCTGAAGCCAGGAAAGTCATTAATTTGATTGTCCAGTATTTCCTTCATGAGATATTGCAACACTTAGAAAAAGTGTACAGCGCCAGCAGACAATGAATTTTCAGCACTAAAAAAACGAAACTTCATTAACAGCTAAACCAAACGTTTCCAATGTAAATTTCCACATTTATAGAGTGTAAAAAGGCATCCTGAAGCCTGGGAAGTCATTAATTTGATTGTCCAGTATTTCCCTTATGAGATAATGCCTCACATAGCAAATGTGTACAGTGCGAGCTGAAAATGCATTTTCAGAACTAAAAAACCAAACTTTTATAACAGCTAAACCAAACGTTTCCAATGTAAATTTCCACCTTTATATAGTGTAAAAAGACATCCTGAAGCCTGGGCAGTCATTAATTTGATTGTCCAGTATTTCCCTTATGAGATAATGCCTCACATAGCAAATGTGTACAGCGCGAGCTGAAAATGCATTTACAGCACTAAAAAAACAAACTTTTATAACAGCTAAACCAAACGTTTCCAATGTAAATTTCCACCTTTATATAGTGTAAAAAGACATCCTGAAGCCTGGGCAGTCATTAATTTGATTGTCCAATATTTCCCTTATGAGATAATGCCTCTCATAGCAAATGTGTACAGCGCGAGCTGAAAATGCATTTACAGCACTAAAAAAACAAACTTTTATAACAGCTAAACCAAACGTTTCAAATGTAAATTTCCACCTTTATATAGTGTAGAAAGGCATCCTGAAGCCTGGAAAGTCATTAATTTGATTGTCCAGTATTTCCTTCATGAGATATTGCAACACTTAGAAAAAGTGTACAGCGCCAGCAGACAATGAATTTTCAGCACTAAAAAAACGAAACTTCATTAACAGCTAAACTAAACGTTTCCAATGTATATTTCCACCTTTATATAGTGTAAAAAGACATCCTGAAGCCTGGGCAGTCATTAATTTGATTGTCCAATATTTCCCTTATGAGATAATGCCTCTCATAGCAAATGTGTACAGCGCGAGCTGAAAATGCATTTACAGCACTAAAAAACCAAACTTTTATAACAGCTAAACCAAACGTTTCAAATGTAAATTTCCACCTTTATATAGTGTAGAAAGGCATCCTGAAGCCTGGAAAGTCATTAATTTGATTGTCCAGTATTTCCTTCATGAGATATTGCAACACTTAGAAAAAGTGTACAGCGCCAGCAGACAATGAATTTTCAGCACTAAAAAAACGAAACTTCATTAACAGCTAAACCGAACGTTTCCAATGTAAATTTCCACATTTGTAGAGTGTAAAAAGGCATCCTGAAGCCTGGGAAGTCATTAATTTGATTGTCCAGTATTTCCCTTATGAGATAATGCCTCACATAGCAAATGTGTACAGTGCGAGCTGAAAATGCATTTTCAGCACTAAAAAAACAAACTTTTAGAACAGCTAAACCAAACGTTTCCAATGTAAATTTCCACCTTTATATAGTGTAAAAAGACATCCTGAAGCCTGGGCAGTCATTAATTTGATTGTCCAGTATTTCCCTTATGAGATAATGCCTCACATAGCAAATGTGGACAGTGCGAGCTGAAAATGCATTTTCAGCACTAAAAAAACCAAACTTTTATAACAGCTAAACCAAACGTTTCCAATGTAAATTTCCACCTTTATATAGTGTAAAAAGACATCCTGAAGCCTGGGCAGTCATTAATTTGATTGTCCAATATTTCCCTTATGAGATAATGCCTCTCATAGCAAATGTGTACAGCGCGAGCTGAAAATGCATTTACAGCACTAAAAAACCAAACTTTTATAACAGCTAAACCAAACGTTTCCAATGTACATTTCCACCTTTATATAGTGTAGAAAGGCATCCTGAAGCCTGGAAAGTCATTAATTTGATTGTCCAGTATTTCCTTCATGAGATATTGCAACACTTAGAAAAAGTGTACAGCGCCAGCAGACAATGAATTTTCAGCACTAAAAAAACGAAACTTCATTAACAGCTAAACTAAACGTTTCCAATGTAAATTTCCACCCTTATATAGTGTAAAAAGACATCCTGAAGCCTGGGCAGTCATTAATTTGATTGTCCAATATTTCCCTTATGAGATAATGCCTCTCATAGCAAATGTGTACAGCGCGAGCTGAAAATGCATTTACAGCACTAAAAAACCAAACTTTTATAACAGCTAAACCAAACGTTTCCAATGTAAATTTCCACCTTTATATAGTGTAGAAAGGCGTCCTGAAGCCTGGAAAGTCATTAATTTGATTGTCCAGTATTTCCTTCATGAGATATTGCAACACTTAGAAAAAGTGTACAGCGCCAGCAGACAATGAATTTTCAGCACTAAAAAAACGAAACTTCATTAACAGCTAAACCAAACGTTTCCAATGTAAATTTCCACATTTATAGAGTGTAAAAAGGCATCCTGAAGCCTGGGAAGTCATTAATTTGATTGTCCAGTATTTCCCTTATGAGATAATGCCTCACATAGCAAATGTGTACAGTGCGAGCTGAAAATGCATTTACAGCACTAAAAAAACAAACTATTTATAACAGCTAAACCAAACGTTTCCAATGTAAATTTCCACCTTTATATAGTGTAGAATGGCATCTGAAGCCTGGAAAGTCATTAATTTGATTGTCCAGTATTTCCTTCATGAGATATTGCAACACTTAGAAAAAGTGTACAGCGCCAGCAGACAATGAATTTTCAGCACTAAAAAAACGAAACTTCATTAACAGCTAAACTAAACGTTTCCAATGTAAATTTCCACCTTTATATAGTGTAAAAAGACATCCTGAAGCCTGGGCAGCCATTAATTTGATTGTCCAATGTTTCCCTTATGAGATAATGCCTCTCATAGCAAATGTGTACAGCGCGAGCTGAAAATGCATTTACAGCACTAAAAAAACAAACTTTTATAACAGCTAAACCAAACGTTTCCAATGTAAATTTCCACCTTTATATAGTGTAAAAAGACATCCTGAAGCCTGGGCAGTCATTAATTTGATTGTCCAATATTTCCCTTATGAGATAATGCCTCTCATAGCAAATGTGTACAGCGCGAGCTGAAAATGCATTTACAGCACTAAAAAACCAAACTTTTATAACAGCTAAACCAAACGTTTCCAATGTAAATTTCCACCTTTATATAGTGTAGAAAGGCATCCTGAAGCCTGGAAAGTCATTAATTTGATTGTCCAGTATTTCCTTCATGAGATATTGCAACACTTAGAAAAAGTGTACAGCGCCAGCAGACAATGAATTTTCAGCACTAAAAAAAACGAAACTTCATTAACAGCTAAACCAAACGTTTCCAATGTAAATTTCCACCTTTATATAGTGTAGAAAGGCATCCTGAAGCCTGGAAAGTCATTAATTTTATTGTCCAGTATTTCCTTCATGAGATATTGCAACACTTAGAAAAAGTGTACAGCACCAGCAGACAATGAATTTTCAGCACTAAAAAAACGAAACTTCATTAACAGCTAAACCAAACGTTTCCAATGTAAATTTCCACATTTATAGAGTGTAAAAAGGCATCCTGAAGCCTGGGAAGTCATTAATTTGATTGTCCAGTATTTCCCTTATGAGATAATGCCTCACATAGCAAATGTGTACAGTGCGAGCTGAAAATGCATTTTCAGCACTAAAAAAACCAAACTTTTATAACAGCTAAACCAAACGTTTCCAATGTAAATTTCCACCTTTATATAGTGTAAAAAGACATCCTGAAGCCTGGGCAGTCATTAATTTGATTGTCCAATATTTCCCTTATGAGATAATGCCTCTCATAGCAAATGTGTACAGTGCGAGCTGAAAATGCATTTACAGCAATAAAAAACCAAACTTTTAAAACAGCTAAACCAAACGTTTCCAATGTACATTTCCACCTTTATATAGTGTAGAAAGGCATCCTGAAGCCTGGAAAGTCATTAAATTGATTGTCCAGTATTTCCTTCATGAGATATTGCAACACTTAGAAAAAGTGTACAGCGCCAGCAGACAATGAATTTTCAGCACTAAAAAAACGAAACTTCATTAACAGCTAAACCAAACGTTTCCAATGTAAATTTCCACATTTATAGAGTGTAAAAAGGCATCCTGAAGCCTGGGAAGTCATTAATTTGATTGTCCAGTATTTCCCTTATGAGATAATGCCTCACATAGCAAATGTGTACAGTGCGAGCTGAAAATGCATTTACAGCACTAAAAAAACAAACTATTTATAACAGCTAAACCAAACGTTTCCAATGTAAATTTCCACCTTTATATAGTGTAGAAAGGCATCCTGAAGCCTGGAAAGTCATTAATTTGATTGTCCAGTATTTCCTTCATGAGATATTGCAACACTTAGAAAAAGTGTACAGCGCCAGCAGACAATGAATTTTCAGCACTAAAAAAACGAAACTTCATGAACAGCTAAACTAAACGTTTCCAATGTAAATTTCCACCTTTATATAGTGTAAAAATACATCCTGAAGCCTGGGCAGCCATTAATTTGATTGTCCAATATTTCCCTTATGAGATAATGCCTCTCATAGCAAATGTGTACAGCGCGAGCTGAAAATGCATTTACAGCACTAAAAAAACAAACTTTTATAACAGCTAAACCAAACGTTTCCAATGTAAATTTCCACCTTTATATAGTGTAAAAAGACATCCTGAAGCCTGGGCAGTCATTAATTTGATTGTCCAATATTTCCCTTATGAGATAATGCCTCTCATAGCAAATGTGTACAGCGCGAGCTGAAAATGCATTTACAGCACTAAAAAACCAAACTTTTATAACAGCTAAACCAAACGTTTCCAATGTAAATTTCCACCTTTATATAGTGTAAAAAGACATCCTGAAGCCTGGGCAGTCATTAATTTGATTGTCCAATATTTCCCTTATGAGATAATGCCTCTCATGGCAAATGTGTACAGCGCGAGCTGAAAATGCATTTACAGCACTAAAAAACCAAACTTTTATAACAGCTAAACCAAACGTTTCAAATGTAAATTTCCACCTTTATATAGTGTAAAAAGACATCCTGAAGCCTGGGCAGTCATTAATTTGATTGTCCAGTATTTCCCTTATGAGATAATGCCTCACATAGCAAATGTGGACAGTGCGAGCTGAAAATGCATTTTCAGCACTAAAAAAACCAAACTTTTATAACAGCTAAACCAAACGTTTCCAATGTAAATTTCCACCTTTATATAGTGTAAAAAGACATCCTGAAGCCTGGGCAGTCATTAATTTGATTGTCCAATATTTCCCTTATGAGATAATGCCTCTCATAGCAAATGTGTACAGCGCGAGCTGAAAATGCATTTACAGCACTAAAAAAACAAACTTTTATAACAGCTAAACCAAACGTTTCCAATGTACATTTCCACCTTTATATAGTGTAGAAAGGCATCCTGAAGCCTGGAAAGTCATTAATTTGATTGTCCAGTATTTCCTTCATGAGATATTGCAACACTTAGAAAAAGTGTACAGCGCCAGCAGACAATGAATTTTCAGCACTAAAAAAACGAAACTTCATTAACAGCTAAACTAAACGTTTCCAATGTAAATTTCCACCCTTATATAGTGTAAAAAGACATCCTGAAGCCTGGGCAGTCATTAATTTGATTGTCCAATATTTCCCTTATGAGATAATGCCTCTCATAGCAAATGTGTACAGCGCGAGCTGAAAATGCATTTACAGCACTAAAAAACCAAACTTTTATAACAGCTAAACCAAACGTTTCCAATGTAAATTTCCACCTTTATATAGTGTAGAAAGGCATCCTGAAGCCTGGAAAGTCATTAATTTGATTGTCCAGTATTTCCTTCATGAGATATTGCAACACTTAGAAAAAGTGTACAGCGCCAGCAGACAATGAATTTTCAGCACTAAAAAAACGAAACTTCATTAACAGCTAAACCAAACGTTTCCAATGTAAATTTCCACATTTATAGAGTGTAAAAAGGCATCCTGAAGCCTGGGAAGTCATTAATTTGATTGTCCAGTATTTCCCTTATGAGATAATGCCTCACATAGCAAATGTGTACAGTGCGAGCTGAAAATGCATTTACAGCACTAAAAAAACAAACTATTTATAACAGCTAAACCAAACGTTTCCAATGTAAATTTCCACCTTTATATAGTGTAGAAAGGCATCCTGAAGCCTGGAAAGTCATTAATTTGATTGTCCAGTATTTCCTTCATGAGATATTGCAACACTTAGAAAAAGTGTACAGCGCCAGCAGACAATGAATTTTCAGCACTAAAAAAACGAAACTTCATTAACAGCTAAACTAAACGTTTCCAATGTAAATTTCCACCTTTATATAGTGTAAAAATACATCCTGAAGCCTGGGCAGCCATTAATTTGATTGTCCAATATTTCCCTTATGAGATAATGCCTCTCATAGCAAATGTGTACAGCGCGAGCTGAAAATGCATTTACAGCACTAAAAAAACTAACTTTTATAACAGCTAAACCAAACGTTTCCAATGTAAATTTCCACCTTTATATAGTGTAAAAAGACATCCTGAAGCCTGGGCAGTCATTAATTTGATTGTCCAATATTTCCCTTATGAGATAATGCCTCTCATAGCAAATGTGTACAGCGCGAGCTGAAAATGCATTTACAGCACTAAAAAACCAAACTTTTATAACAGCTAAACCAAACGTTTCAAATGTAAATTTCCACCTTTATATAGTGTAGAAAGGCATCCTGAAGCCTGGAAAGTCATTAATTTGATTGTCCAGTATTTCCTTCATGAGATATTGCAACACTTAGAAAAAGTGTACAGCGCCAGCAGACAATGAATTTTCAGCACTAAAAAAACGAAACTTCATTAACAGCTAAACCAAACGTTTCCAATGTAAATTTCCACATTTATAGTGTGTAAAAAGGCATCCTGAAGCCTGGGCAGTCATTAATTTGATTGTCCAGTATTTCCCTTATGAGATAATGCCTCACATAGCAAATGTGTACAGTGCGAGCTGAAAATGCATTTTCAGCACTAAAAAACCAAACTTTTATAACAGCTAAACCAAACGTTTCCAATGTAAATTTCCACCTTTATATAGTGTAAAAAGACATCCTGAAGCCTGGGCAGTCATTAATTTGATTGTCCAGTATTTCCCTTATGAGATAATGCCTCACATAGCAAATGTGTACAGTGCGAGCTGAAAATGCATTTTCAGCACTAAAAAAAACAAACTTTTATAACAGCTAAACCAAACGTTTCCAATGTAAATTTCCACCTTTATATAGTGTAAAAAGACATCCTGAAGCCTGGGCAGTCATTAATTTGATTGTCCAATATTTCCCTTATGAGATAATGCCTCTCATAGCAAATGTGTACAGCGCGAGCTGAAAATGCATTTACAGCACTAAAAAATCAAACTTTTATAACAGCTAAACCAAACGTTTCCAATGTACATTTCCACCTTTATATAGTGTAGAAAGGCATCCTGAAGCCTGGAAAGTCATTAATTTGATTGTCCAGTATTTCCTTCATGAGATATTGCAACACTTAGAAAAAGTGTACAGCGCCAGCAGACAATGAATTTTCAGCACTAAAAAAACGAAACTTCATTAACAGCTAAACTAAACGTTTCCAATGTAAATTTCCACCCTTATATAGTGTAAAAAGACATCCTGAAGCCTGGGCAGTCATTAATTTGATTGTCCAATATTTCCCTTATGAGATAATGCCTCTCATAGCAAATGTGTACAGTGCGAGCTGAAAATGCATTTACAGCACTAAAAAAACAAACTTTTATAACAGCTAAACCAAACGTTTCCAATGTAAATTTCCACCTATATATAGTGTAAAAAGACATCCTGAAGCCTGGGCAGTCATTAATTTGATTGTCCAATATTTCCCTTATGAGATAATGCCTCTCATAGCAAATGTGTACAGCGCGAGCTGAAAATGCATTTACAGCACTAAAAAACCAAACTTTTATAACAGCTAAACCAAACGTTTCCAATGTAAATTTCCACCTTTATATAGTGTAGAAAGGCATCCTGAAGCCTGGAAAGTCATTAATTTGATTGTCCAGTATTTCCTTCATGAGATATTGCAACACTTAGAAAAAGTGTACAGCGCCAGCAGACAATGAATTTTCAGCACTAAAAAAACGAAACTTCATTAACAGCTAAACCAAACGTTTCCAATGTAAATTTCCACATTTATAGAGTGTAAAAAGGCATCCTGAAGCCTGGGAAGTCATTAATTTGATTGTCCAGTATTTCCCTTATGAGATAATGCCTCACATAGCAAATGTGTACAGTGCGAGCTGAAAATGCATTTACAGCACTAAAAAAAAAAACTTTTATAACAGCTAAACCAAACGTTTCCAATGTAAATTTCCACCTTTATATAGTGTAGAAAGGCATCCTGAAGCCTGGAAAGTCATTAATTTGATTGTCCAGTATTTCCTTCATGAGATATTGCAACACTTTGAAAAAGTGTACAGCGCCGGCAGACAATGAATTTTCAGCACTAAATAAACGAAACTTCATTAACAGCTAAAGTAAACGTTTCCAATGTAAATTTCCACCTTTATATAGTGTAAAAAGACATCCTGAAGCCTGGGCAGCCATTAATTTGATTGTCCAATATTTCCCTTATGAGATAATGCCTCTCATAGCAAATGTGTACAGTGCGAGCTGAAAATGCATTTACAGCACTAAAAAAACAAACTTTTATAACAGCTAAACCAATCGTTTCCAATGTAAATTTCCACCTTTATAGAGTGTAAAAAGACATCCTGAAGCCTGGGCAGTCATTAATTTGATTGTCCAATATTTCCCTTATGAGATAATGCCTCTCATAGCAAATGTGTACAGCGCGAGCTGAAAATGCATTTACAGCACTAAAAAACCAAACTTTTATAACAGCTAAACCAAACGTTTCCAATGTAAATTTCCACCTTTATATAGTGTAGAAAGGCATCCTGAAGCCTGGAAAGTCATTAATTTGATTGTCCAGTATTTCCTTCATGAGATATTGCAACACTTAGAAAAAGTGTACAGCGCCAGCAGACAATGAATTTTCAGCACTAAAAAAACGAAACTTCATTAACAGCTAAACTAAACGTTTCCAATGTAAATTTCCACCTTTATATAGTGTAAAAATACATCCTGAAGCCTGGGCAGCCATTAATTTGATTGTCCAATATTTCCCTTATGAGATAATGCCTCTCATAGCAAATGTGTACAGCGCGAGCTGAAAATGCATTTACAGCACTAAAAAAACAAACTTTTATAACAGCTAAACCAAACGTTTCCAATGTAAATTTCCACCTTTATATAGTGTAAAAAGACATCCTGAAGCCTGGGCAGTCATTAATTTGATTGTCCAATATTTCCCTTATGAGATAATGCCTCTCATAGCAAATGTGTACAGCGCGAGCTGAAAATGCATTTACAGCACTAAAAAACCAAACTTTTATAACAGCTAAACCAAACGTTTCCAATGTAAATTTCCACCTTTATATAGTGTAGAAAGGCATCCTGAAGCCTGGAAAGTCATTAATTTGATTGTCCAGTATTTCCTTCATGAGATATTGCAACACTTAGAAAAAGTGTACAGCGCCAGCAGACAATGAATTTTCAGCACTAAAAAAAACGAAACTTCATTAACAGCTAAACCAAACGTTTCCAATGTAAATTTCCACCTTTATATAGTGTAGAAAGGCATCCTGAAGCCTGGAAAGTCATTAATTTGATTGTCCAGTATTTCCTTCATGAGATATTGCAACACTTAGAAAAAGTGTACAGCGCCAGCAGACAATGAATTTTCAGCACTAAAAAAACGAAACTTCATTAACAGCTAAACCAAACGTTTCCAATGTAAATTTCCACATTTATAGAGTGTAAAAAGGCATCCTGAAGCCTGGGAAGTCATTAATTTGATTGTCCAGTATTTCCCTTATGAGATAATGCCTCACATAGCAAATGTGTACAGTGCGAGCTGAAAATGCATTTTCAGCACTAAAAAACCAAACTTTTATAACAGCTAAACCAAACGTTTCCAATGTAAATTTCCACCTTTATATAGTGTAAAAAGACATCCTGAAGCCTGGGCAGTCATTAATTTGATTGTCCAATATTTCCCTTATGAGATAATGCCTCTCATAGCAAATGTGTACAGCGCGAGCTGAAAATGCATTTACAGCACTAAAAAACCAAACTTTTATAACAGCTAAACCAAACGTTTCAAATGTAAATTTCCACCTTTATATAGTGTAGAAAGGCATCCTGAAGCCTGGAAAGTCATTAATTTGATTGTCCAGTATTTCCTTCATGAGATATTGCAACACTTAGAAAAAGTGTACAGCGCCAGCAGACAATGAATTTTCAGCACTAAAAAAACGAAACTTCATTAACAGCTAAACCAAACGTTTCCAATGTAAATTTCCACATTTATAGAGTGTAAAAAGGCATCCTGAAGCCTGGGCAGTCATTAATTTGATTGTCCAGTATTTCCCTTATGAGATAATGCCTCACATAGCAAATGTGTACAGTGCGAGCTGAAAATGCATTTTCAGCACTAAAAAACCAAACTTTTATAACAGCTAAACCAAACGTTTCCAATGTAAATTTCCACCTTTATATAGTGTAAAAAGACATCCTGAAGCCTGGGCAGTCATTAATTTGATTGTCCAGTATTTCCCTTATGAGATAATGCCTCACATAGCAAATGTGTACAGTGCGAGCTGAAAATGCATTTTCAGCACTAAAAAAAACAAACTTTTATAACAGCTAAACCAAACGTTTCCAATGTAAATTTCCTCCTTTATATAGTGTAAAAAGACATCCTGAAGCCTGGGCAGTCATTAATTTGATTGTCCAATATTTCCCTTATGAGATAATGCCTCTCATAGCAAATGTGTACAGCGCGAGCTGAAAATGCATTTACAGCACTAAAAAACCAAACTTTTATAACAGCTAAACCAAACGTTTCCAATGTACATTTCCACCTTTATATAGTGTAGAAAGGCATCCTGAAGCCTGGAAAGTCATTAATTTGATTGTCCAGTATTTCCTTCATGAGATATTGCAACACTTAGAAAAAGTGTACAGCGCCAGCAGACAATGAATTTTCAGCACTAAAAAAACGAAACTTCATTAACAGCTAAACTAAACGTTTCCAATGTAAATTTCCACCCTTATATAGTGTAAAAAGACATCCTGAAGCCTGGGCAGTCATTAATTTGATTGTCCAATATTTCCCTTATGAGATAATGCCTCTCATAGCAAATGTGTACAGTGCGAGCTGAAAATGCATTTACAGCACTAAAAAAACAAACTTTTATAACAGCTAAACCAAACGTTTCCAATGTAAATTTCCACCTATATATAGTGTAAAAAGACATCCTGAAGCCTGGGCAGTCATTAATTTGATTGTCCAATATTTCCCTTATGAGATAATGCCTCTCATAGCAAATGTGTACAGCGCGAGCTGAAAATGCATTTACAGCACTAAAAAACCAAACTTTTATAACAGCTAAACCAAACGTTTCCAATGTAAATTTCCACCTTTATATAGTGTAGAAAGGCATCCTGAAGCCTGGAAAGTCATTAATTTGATTGTCCAGTATTTCCTTCATGAGATATTGCAACACTTAGAAAAAGTGTACAGCGCCAGCAGACAATGAATTTTCAGCACTAAAAAAACGAAACTTCATTAACAGCTAAACCAAACGTTTCCAATGTAAATTTCCACATTTATAGAGTGTAAAAAGGCATCCTGAAGCCTGGGAAGTCATTAATTTGATTGTCCAGTATTTCCCTTATGAGATAATGCCTCACATAGCAAATGTGTACAGTGCGAGCTGAAAATGCATTTACAGCACTAAAAAAAAAAACTTTTATAACAGCTAAACCAAACGTTTCCAATGTAAATTTCCACCTTTATATAGTGTAGAAAGGCATCCTGAAGCCTGGAAAGTCATTAATTTGATTGTCCAGTATTTCCTTCATGAGATATTGCAACACTTTGAAAAAGTGTACAGCGCCAGCAGACAATGAATTTTCAGCACTAAATAAACGAAACTTCATTAACAGCTAAAGTAAACGTTTCCAATGTAAATTTCCACCTTTATATAGTGTAAAAAGACATCCTGAAGCCTGGGCAGCCATTAATTTGATTGTCCAATATTTCCCTTATGAGATAATGCCTCTCATAGCAAATGTGTACAGTGCGAGCTGAAAATGCATTTTCAGCACTAAAAAACCAAACTTTTATAACAGCTAAACCAAACGTTTCCAATGTAAATTTCCACCTTTATATAGTGTAAAAAGACATCCTGAAGCCTGGGCAGTCATTAATTTGATTGTCCAATATTTCCCTTATGAGATAATGCCTCTCATAGCAAATGTGTACAGCGCGAGCTGAAAATGCATTTACAGCACTAAAAAACCAAACTTTTATAACAGCTAAACCAAACGTTTCAAATGTAAATTTCCACCTTTATATAGTGTAGAAAGGCATCCTGAAGCCTGGAAAGTCATTAATTTGATTGTCCAGTATTTCCTTCATGAGATATTGCAACACTTAGAAAAAGTGTACAGCGCCAGCAGACAATGAATTTTCAGCACTAAAAAAACGAAACTTCATTAACAGCTAAACCAAACGTTTCCAATGTAAATTTCCACATTTATAGAGTGTAAAAAGGCATCCTGAAGCCTGGGCAGTCATTAATTTGATTGTCCAGTATTTCCCTTATGAGATAATGCCTCACATAGCAAATGTGTACAGTGCGAGCTGAAAATGCATTTTCAGCACTAAAAAACCAAACTTTTATAACAGCTAAACCAAACGTTTCCAATGTAAATTTCCACCTTTATATAGTGTAAAAAGACATCCTGAAGCCTGGGCAGTCATTAATTTGATTGTCCAGTATTTCCCTTATGAGATAATGCCTCACATAGCAAATGTGTACAGTGCGAGCTGAAAATGCATTTTCAGCACTAAAAAAAACAAACTTTTATAACAGCTAAACCAAACGTTTCCAATGTAAATTTCCTCCTTTATATAGTGTAAAAAGACATCCTGAAGCCTGGGCAGTCATTAATTTGATTGTCCAATATTTCCCTTATGAGATAATGCCTCTCATAGCAAATGTGTACAGCGCGAGCTGAAAATGCATTTACAGCACTAAAAAACCAAACTTTTATAACAGCTAAACCAAACGTTTCCAATGTACATTTCCACCTTTATATAGTGTAGAAAGGCATCCTGAAGCCTGGAAAGTCATTAATTTGATTGTCCAGTATTTCCTTCATGAGATATTGCAACACTTAGAAAAAGTGTACAGCGCCAGCAGACAATGAATTTTCAGCACTAAAAAAACGAAACTTCATTAACAGCTAAACTAAACGTTTCCAATGTAAATTTCCACCCTTATATAGTGTAAAAAGACATCCTGAAGCCTGGGCAGTCATTAATTTGATTGTCCAATATTTCCCTTATGAGATAATGCCTCTCATAGCAAATGTGTACAGCGCGAGCTGAAAATGCATTTACAGCACTAAAAAACCAAACTTTTATAACAGCTAAACCAAACGTTTCCAATGTAAATTTCCACCTTTATATAGTGTAGAAAGGCATCCTGAAGCCTGGAAAGTCATTAATTTGATTGTCCAGTATTTCCTTCATGAGATATTGCAACACTTAGAAAAAGTGTACAGCGCCAGCAGACAATGAATTTTCAGCACTAAAAAAACGAAACTTCATTAACAGCTAAACCAAACGTTTCCAATGTAAATTTCCACATTTATAGAGTGTAAAAAGGCATCCTGAAGCCTGGGAAGTCATTAATTTGATTGTCCAGTATTTCCCTTATGAGATAATGCCTCACATAGCAAATGTGTACAGTGCGAGCTGAAAATGCATTTACAGCACTAAAAAAAAAAACTTTTATAACAGCTAAACCAAACGTTTCCAATGTAAATTTCCACCTTTATATAGTGTAGAAAGGCATCCTGAAGCCTGGAAAGTCATTAATTTGATTGTCCAGTATTTCCTTCATGAGATATTGCAACACTTTGAAAAAGTGTACAGCGCCAGCAGACAATGAATTTTCAGCACTAAATAAACGAAACTTCATTAACAGCTAAAGTAAACGTTTCCAATGTAAATTTCCACCTTTATATAGTGTAAAAAGACATCCTGAAGCCTGGGCAGCCATTAATTTGATTGTCCAATATTTCCCTTATGAGATAATGCCTCTCATAGCAAATGTGTACAGTGCGAGCTGAAAATGCATTTACAGCACTAAAAAAACAAACTTTTATAACAGCTAAACCAATCGTTTCCAATGTAAATTTCCACCTTTATATAGTGTAAAAAGACATCCTGAAGCCTGGGCAGTCATTAATTTGATTGTCCAATATTTCCCTTATGAGATAATGCCTCTCATAGCAAATGTGTACAGCGCGAGCTGAAAATGCATTTACAGCACTAAAAAACCAAACTTTTATAACAGCTAAACCAAACGTTTCCAATGTACATTTCCACCTTTATATAGTGTAGAAAGGCATCCTGAAGCCTGGAAAGTCATTAATTTGATTGTCCAGTATTTCCTTCATGAGATATTGCAACACTTAGAAAAAGTGTACAGCGCCAGCAGACAATGAATTTTCAGCACTAAAAAAACGAAACTTCATTAACAGCTAAACTAAACGTTTCCAATGTAAATTTCCACCCTTATATAGTGTAAAAAGACATCCTGAAGCCTGGGCAGTCATTAATTTGATTGTCCAATATTTCCCTTATGAGATAATGCCTCTCATAGCAAATGTGTACAGCGCGAGCTGAAAATGCATTTACAGCACTAAAAAACCAAACTTTTATAACAGCTAAACCAAACGTTTCCAATGTAAATTTCCACCTTTATATAGTGTAGAAAGGCGTCCTGAAGCCTGGAAAGTCATTAATTTGATTGTCCAGTATTTCCTTCATGAGATATTGCAACACTTAGAAAAAGTGTACAGCGCCAGCAGACAATGAATTTTCAGCACTAAAAAAACGAAACTTCATTAACAGCTAAACCAAACGTTTCCAATGTAAATTTCCACATTTATAGAGTGTAAAAAGGCATCCTGAAGCCTGGGAAGTCATTAATTTGATTGTCCAGTATTTCCCTTATGAGATAATGCCTCACATAGCAAATGTGTACAGTGCGAGCTGAAAATGCATTTACAGCACTAAAAAAACAAACTATTTATAACAGCTAAACCAAACGTTTCCAATGTAAATTTCCACCTTTATATAGTGTAGAAAGGCATCTGAAGCCTGGAAAGTCATTAATTTGATTGTCCAGTATTTCCTTCATGAGATATTGCAACACTTAGAAAAAGTGTACAGCGCCAGCAGACAATGAATTTTCAGCACTAAAAAAACGAAACTTCATTAACAGCTAAACTAAACGTTTCCAATGTAAATTTCCACCTTTATATAGTGTAAAAAGACATCCTGAAGCCTGGGCAGCCATTAATTTGATTGTCCAATGTTTCCCTTATGAGATAATGCCTCTCATAGCAAATGTGTACAGCGCGAGCTGAAAATGCATTTACAGCACTAAAAAAACAAACTTTTATAACAGCTAAACCAAACGTTTCCAATGTAAATTTCCACCTTTATATAGTGTAAAAAGACATCCTGAAGCCTGGGCAGTCATTAATTTGATTGTCCAATATTTCCCTTATGAGATAATGCCTCTCATAGCAAATGTGTACAGCGCGAGCTGAAAATGCATTTACAGCACTAAAAAACCAAACTTTTATAACAGCTAAACCAAACGTTTCCAATGTAAATTTCCACCTTTATATAGTGTAGAAAGGCATCCTGAAGCCTGGAAAGTCATTAATTTGATTGTCCAGTATTTCCTTCATGAGATATTGCAACACTTAGAAAAAGTGTACAGCGCCAGCAGACAATGAATTTTCAGCACTAAAAAAAACGAAACTTCATTAACAGCTAAACCAAACGTTTCCAATGTAAATTTCCACCTTTATATAGTGTAGAAAGGCATCCTGAAGCCTGGAAAGTCATTAATTTTATTGTCCAGTATTTCCTTCATGAGATATTGCAACACTTAGAAAAAGTGTAGCACCAGCAGACAATGAATTTTCAGCACTAAAAAAACGAAACTTCATTAACAGCTAAACCAAACGTTTCCAATGTAAATTTCCACATTTATAGAGTGTAAAAAGGCATCCTGAAGCCTGGGAAGTCATTAATTTGATTGTCCAGTATTTCCCTTATGAGATAATGCCTCACATAGCAAATGTGTACAGTGCGAGCTGAAAATGCATTTTCAGCACTAAAAAACCAAACTTTTATAACAGCTAAACCAAACGTTTCCAATGTAAATTTCCACCTTTATATAGTGTAAAAAGACATCCTGAAGCCTGGGCAGTCATTAATTTGATTGTCCAATATTTCCCTTATGAGATAATGCCTCTCATAGCAAATGTGTACAGCGCGAGCTGAAAATGCATTTACAGCACTAAAAAACCAAACTTTTAAAACAGCTAAACCAAACGTTTCAAATGTAAATTTCCACCTTTATATAGTGTAAAAAGACATCCTGAAGCCTGGGCAGTCATTAATTTGATTGTCCAGTATTTCCCTTATGAGATAATGCCTCACATAGCAAATGTGGACAGTGCGAGCTGAAAATGCATTTTCAGCACTAAAAAAACCAAACTTTTATAACAGCTAAACCAAACGTTTCCAATGTAAATTTCCACCTTTATATAGTGTAAAAAGACATCCTGAAGCCTGGGCAGTCATTAATTTGATTGTCCAATATTTCCCTTATGAGATAATGCCTCTCATAGCAAATGTGTACAGCGCGAGCTGAAAATGCATTTACAGCAATAAAAAACCAAACTTTTATAACAGCTAAACCAAACGTTTCCAATGTACATTTCCACCTTTATATAGTGTAGAAAGGCATCCTGAAGCCTGGAAAGTCATTAAATTGATTGTCCAGTATTTCCTTCATGAGATATTGCAACACTTAGAAAAAGTGTACAGCGCCAGCAGACAATGAATTTTCAGCACTAAAAAAACGAAACTTCATTAACAGCTAAACCAAACGTTTCCAATGTAAATTTCCACATTTATAGAGTGTAAAAAGGCATCCTGAAGCCTGGGAAGTCATTAATTTGATTGTCCAGTATTTCCCTTATGAGATAATGCCTCACATAGCAAATGTGTACAGTGCGAGCTGAAAATGCATTTACAGCACTAAAAAAACAAACTATTTATAACAGCTAAACCAAACGTTTCCAATGTAAATTTCCACCTTTATATAGTGTAGAAAGGCATCCTGAAGCCTGGAAAGTCATTAATTTGATTGTCCAGTATTTCCTTCATGAGATATTGCAACACTTAGAAAAAGTGTACAGCGCCAGCAGACAATGAATTTTCAGCACTAAAAAAACGAAACTTCATGAACAGCTAAACTAAACGTTTCCAATGTAAATTTCCACCTTTATATAGTGTAAAAATACATCCTGAAGCCTGGGCAGCCATTAATTTGATTGTCCAATATTTCCCTTATGAGATAATGCCTCTCATAGCAAATGTGTACAGCGCGAGCTGAAAATGCATTTACAGCACTAAAAAAACAAACTTTTATAACAGCTAAACCAAACGTTTCCAATGTAAATTTCCACCTTTATATAGTGTAAAAAGACATCCTGAAGCCTGGGCAGTCATTAATTTGATTGTCCAATATTTCCCTTATGAGATAATGCCTCTCATAGCAAATGTGTACAGCGCGAGCTGAAAATGCATTTACAGCACTAAAAAACCAAACTTTTATAACAGCTAAACCAAACGTTTCCAATGTAAATTTCCACCTTTATATAGTGTAAAAAGACATCCTGAAGCCTGGGCAGTCATTAATTTGATTGTCCAATATTTCCCTTATGAGATAATGCCTCTCATAGCAAATGTGTACAGCGCGAGCTGAAAATGCATTTACAGCACTAAAAAACCAAACTTTTATAACAGCTAAACCAAACGTTTCAAATGTAAATTTCCACCTTTATATAGTGTAAAAAGACATCCTGAAGCCTGGGCAGTCATTAATTTGATTGTCCAGTATTTCCCTTATGAGATAATGCCTCACATAGCAAATGTGGACAGTGCGAGCTGAAAATGCATTTTCAGCACTAAAAAAACCAAACTTTTATAACAGCTAAACCAAACGTTTCCAATGTAAATTTCCACCTTTATATAGTGTAAAAAGACATCCTGAAGCCTGGGCAGTCATTAATTTGATTGTCCAATATTTCCCTTATGAGATAATGCCTCTCATAGCAAATGTGTACAGCGCGAGCTGAAAATGCATTTACAGCACTAAAAAAACAAACTTTTATAACAGCTAAACCAAACGTTTCCAATGTACATTTCCACCTTTATATAGTGTAGAAAGGCATCCTGAAGCCTGGAAAGTCATTAATTTGATTGTCCAGTATTTCCTTCATGAGATATTGCAACACTTAGAAAAAGTGTACAGCGCCAGCAGACAATGAATTTTCAGCACTAAAAAAACGAAACTTCATTAACAGCTAAACTAAACGTTTCCAATGTAAATTTCCACCCTTATATAGTGTAAAAAGACATCCTGAAGCCTGGGCAGTCATTAATTTGATTGTCCAATATTTCCCTTATGAGATAATGCCTCTCATAGCAAATGTGTACAGCGCGAGCTGAAAATGCATTTACAGCACTAAAAAACCAAACTTTTATAACAGCTAAACCAAACGTTTCCAATGTAAATTTCCACCTTTATATAGTGTAGAAAGGCATCCTGAAGCCTGGAAAGTCATTAATTTGATTGTCCAGTATTTCCTTCATGAGATATTGCAACACTTAGAAAAAGTGTACAGCGCCAGCAGACAATGAATTTTCAGCACTAAAAAAACGAAACTTCATTAACAGCTAAACCAAACGTTTCCAATGTAAATTTCCACATTTATAGAGTGTAAAAAGGCATCCTGAAGCCTGGGAAGTCATTAATTTGATTGTCCAGTATTTCCCTTATGAGATAATGCCTCACATAGCAAATGTGTACAGTGCGAGCTGAAAATGCATTTACAGCACTAAAAAAACAAACTATTTATAACAGCTAAACCAAACGTTTCCAATGTAAATTTCCACCTTTATATAGTGTAGAAAGGCATCCTGAAGCCTGGAAAGTCATTAATTTGATTGTCCAGTATTTCCTTCATGAGATATTGCAACACTTAGAAAAAGTGTACAGCGCCAGCAGACAATGAATTTTCAGCACTAAAAAAACGAAACTTCATTAACAGCTAAACTAAACGTTTCCAATGTAAATTTCCACCTTTATATAGTGTAAAAATACATCCTGAAGCCTGGGCAGCCATTAATTTGATTGTCCAATATTTCCCTTATGAGATAATGCCTCTCATAGCAAATGTGTACAGCGCGAGCTGAAAATGCATTTACAGCACTAAAAAAACAAACTTTTATAACAGCTAAACCAAACGTTTCCAATGTAAATTTCCACCTTTATATAGTGTAAAAAGACATCCTGAAGCCTGGGCAGTCATTAATTTGATTGTCCAATATTTCCCTTATGAGATAATGCCTCTCATAGCAAATGTGTACAGCGCGAGCTGAAAATGCATTTACAGCACTAAAAAACCAAACTTTTATAACAGCTAAACCAAACGTTTCCAATGTAAATTTCCACCTTTATATAGTGTAGAAAGGCATCCTGAAGCCTGGAAAGTCATTAATTTGATTGTCCAGTATTTCCTTCATGAGATATTGCAACACTTAGAAAAAGTGTACAGCGCCAGCAGACAATGAATTTTCAGCACTAAAAAAAACGAAACTTCATTAACAGCTAAACCAAACGTTTCCAATGTAAATTTCCACCTTTATATAGTGTAGAAAGGCATCCTGAAGCCTGGAAAGTCATTAATTTGATTGTCCAGTATTTCCTTCATGAGATATTGCAACACTTAGAAAAAGTGTACAGCGCCAGCAGACAATGAATTTTCAGCACTAAAAAAACGAAACTTCATTAACAGCTAAACCAAACGTTTCCAATGTAAATGTCCACATTTATAGAGTGTAAAAAGGCATCCTGAAGCCTGGGAAGTCATTAATTTGATTGTCCAGTATTTCCCTTATGAGATAATGCCTCACATAGCAAATGTGTACAGTGCGAGCTGAAAATGCATTTTCAGCACTAAAAAAACAAACTTTTATAACAGCTAAACCAAACGTTTCCAATGTAAATTTCCACCTTTATATAGTGTAAAAAGACATCCTGAAGCATGGGCAGTCATTAATTTGATTGTCCAATATTTCCCTTATGAGATAATGCCTCTCATAGCAAATGTGTACAGCGCGAGCTGAAAATGCATTTACAGCACTAAAAAACCAAACTTTTATAACAGCTAAACCAAACGTTTCAAATGTAAATTTCCACCTTTATATAGTGTAGAAAGGCATCCTGAAGCCTGGAAAGTCATTAATTTGATTGTCCAGTATTTCCTTCATGAGATATTGCAACACTTAGAAAAAGTGTACAGCGCCAGCAGACAATGAATTTTCAGCACTAAAAAAACGAAACTTCATTAACAGCTAAACCAAACGTTTCCAATGTAAATTTCCACATTTATAGTGTGTAAAAAGGCATCCTGAAGCCTGGGCAGTCATTAATTTGATTGTCCAGTATTTCCCTTATGAGATAATGCCTCACATAGCAAATGTGTACAGTGCGAGCTGAAAATGCATTTTCAGCACTAAAAAACCAAACTTTTATAACAGCTAAACCAAACGTTTCCAATGTAAATTTCCACCTTTATATAGTGTAAAAAGACATCCTGAAGCCTGGGCAGTCATTAATTTGATTGTCCAGTATTTCCCTTATGAGATAATGCCTCACATAGCAAATGTGTACAGTGCGAGCTGAAAATGCATTTTCAGCACTAAAAAAAACAAACTTTTATAACAGCTAAACCAAACGTTTCCAATGTAAATTTCCACCTTTATATAGTGTAAAAAGACATCCTGAAGCCTGGGCAGTCATTAATTTGATTGTCCAATATTTCCCTTATGAGATAATGCCTCTCATAGCAAATGTGTACAGCGCGAGCTGAAAATGCATTTACAGCACTAAAAAATCAAACTTTTATAACAGCTAAACCAAACGTTTCCAATGTACATTTCCACCTTTATATAGTGTAGAAAGGCATCCTGAAGCCTGGAAAGTCATTAATTTGATTGTCCAGTATTTCCTTCATGAGATATTGCAACACTTAGAAAAAGTGTACAGCGCCAGCAGACAATGAATTTTCAGCACTAAAAAAACGAAACTTCATTAACAGCTAAACTAAACGTTTCCAATGTAAATTTCCACCCTTATATAGTGTAAAAAGACATCCTGAAGCCTGGGCAGTCATTAATTTGATTGTCCAATATTTCCCTTATGAGATAATGCCTCTCATAGCAAATGTGTACAGTGCGAGCTGAAAATGCATTTACAGCACTAAAAAAACAAACTTTTATAACAGCTAAACCAAACGTTTCCAATGTAAATTTCCACCTATATATAGTGTAAAAAGACATCCTGAAGCCTGGGCAGTCATTAATTTGATTGTCCAATATTTCCCTTATGAGATAATGCCTCTCATAGCAAATGTGTACAGCGCGAGCTGAAAATGCATTTACAGCACTAAAAAACCAAACTTTTATAACAGCTAAACCAAACGTTTCCAATGTAAATTTCCACCTTTATATAGTGTAGAAAGGCATCCTGAAGCCTGGAAAGTCATTAATTTGATTGTCCAGTATTTCCTTCATGAGATATTGCAACACTTAGAAAAAGTGTACAGCGCCAGCAGACAATGAATTTTCAGCACTAAAAAAACGAAACTTCATTAACAGCTAAACCAAACGTTTCCAATGTAAATTTCCACATTTATAGAGTGTAAAAAGGCATCCTGAAGCCTGGGAAGTCATTAATTTGATTGTCCAGTATTTCCCTTATGAGATAATGCCTCACATAGCAAATGTGTACAGTGCGAGCTGAAAATGCATTTACAGCACTAAAAAAAAAAACTTTTATAACAGCTAAACCAAACGTTTCCAATGTAAATTTCCACCTTTATATAGTGTAGAAAGGCATCCTGAAGCCTGGAAAGTCATTAATTTGATTGTCCAGTATTTCCTTCATGAGATATTGCAACACTTTGAAAAAGTGTACAGCGCCAGCAGACAATGAATTTTCAGCACTAAATAAACGAAACTTCATTAACAGCTAAAGTAAACGTTTCCAATGTAAATTTCCACCTTTATATAGTGTAAAAAGACATCCTGAAGCCTGGGCAGCCATTAATTTGATTGTCCAATATTTCCCTTATGAGATAATGCCTCTCATAGCAAATGTGTACAGCGCGAGCTGAAAATGCATTTACAGCACTAAAAAACCAAACTTTTATAACAGCTAAACCAAACGTTTCAAATGTAAATTTCCACCTTTATATAGTGTAAAAAGACATCCTGAAGCCTGGGCAGTCATTAATTTGATTGTCCAATATTTCCCTTATGAGATAATGCCTCTCATAGCAAATGTGTACAGCGCGAGCTGAAAATGCATTTACAGCACTAAAAACCCAAACTTTTATAACAGCTAAACCAAACGTTTCCAATGTAAATTTCCACCTTTATATAGTGTAAAAAGGCATCCTGAAGCCTGGAAAGTCATTAATTTGATTGTCCAGTATTTCCTTCATGAGATATTGCAACACTTAGAAAAAGTGTACAGCGCCAGCAGACAATGAATTTTCAAGCACTAAAAAAACGAAACTTCATTAACAGCTAAACCAAACGTTTCCAATGTAAATTTCCACATTTATAGAGTGTAAAAAGGCATCCTGAAGCCTGGGAAGTCATTAATTTGATTGTCCAGTATTTCCCTTATGAGATAATGCCTCACATAGCAAATGTGTACAGTGCGAGCTGAAAATGCATTTTCAGCACTAAAAAAACAAACTTTTATAACAGCTAAACTAAACGTTTCCAATGTAAATTTCCACCTTTATATAGTGTAAAAAGACATCCTGAAGCCTGGGCAGTCATTAATTTGATTGTCCAATATTTCCCTTATGAGATAATGCCTCTCATAGCAAATGTGTACAGCGCGAGCTGAAAATGCATTTACAGCACTAAAAACCCAAACTTTTATAACAGCTAAACCAAACGTTTCCAATGTAAATTTCCACCTTTATATAGTGTAGAAAGGCATCCTGAAGCCTGGAAAGTCATTAATTTGATTGTCCAGTATTTCCTTCATGAGATATTGCAACACTTAGAAAAGGTGTACAGCGCCAGCAGACAATGAATTTTCAGCACTAAAAAAACGAAACTTCATTAACAGCTAAACCAAACGTTTCCAATGTAAATTTCCACATTTATAGAGTGTAAAAATGCATCCTGAAGCCTGGGAAGTCATTAATTTGATTGTCCAGTATTTCCCTTATGAGATAATGCCTCACATAGCAAATGTGTACAGTGCGAGCTGAAAATGCATTTTCAGCACTAAAAAACCAAACTTTTATAACAGCTAAACCAAACGTTTCCAATGTAAATTTCCACCTTTATATAGTGTAAAAAGACATCCTGAAGCCTGGGCAGTCATTAATTTGATTGTCCAATATTTCCCTTATGAGATAATGCCTCTCATAGCAAATGTGTACAGCGCGAGCTGAAAATGCATTTACAGCACTAAAAAACCAAACTTTTATAACAGCTAAACCAAACGTTTCCAATGTAAATTTCCACCTTTATATAGTGTAGAAAGGCATCCTGAAGCCTGGAAAGTCATTAATGTGATTGTCCAGTATTTCCTTCATGAGATATTGCAACACTTAGAAAAAGTGTACAGCGCCAGTAGACAATGAATTTTCAGCACTAAAAAAACGAAACTTCATTAACAGCTAAACTAAACGTTTCCAATGTAAATTTCCACCTTTATATAGTGTAAAAAGACATCCTGAAGCCTGGGCAGTCATTAATTTGATTGTCCAATATTTCCCTTATGAGATAATGCCTCTCATAGCAAATGTGTACAGCGCGAGCTGAAAATGCATTTACAGCACTAAAAAAACAAACTTTTATAACAGCTAAACCAAACGTTTCCAATGTAAATTTCCACCTTTATATAGTGTAGAAAGGCATCCTGGAGCCTGGAAAGTCATTAATTTGATTGTCCAGTATTTCCTTCATGAGATATTGCAACACTTAGAAAAAGTGTACAGCGCCAGCAGACAATGAATTTTCAGCACTAAAAAAACCAAACTTTTATAACAGCTAAACCAAACGTTTCCAATGTAAATTTCCACCTTTATATAGTGTAAAAAGACATCCTGAAGCCTGGGCAGTCATTAATTTGATTGTCCAGTATTTCCCTTATGAGATAATGCCTCACATAGCAAATGTGTACAGCGCGAGCTGAAAATGCATTTACAGCACTAAAAAAACCAAACTTTTATAACAGCTAAACCAAACGTTTCCAATGTAAATTTCCACCTTTATATAGTGTAGAAAGGCATCCTGAAGCCTGGAAAGTCATTAATTTGATTGTCCAGTATTTCCTACATGAGATATTGCAAAACGTAGAAAAAGTGTACAGCGCCAGCAGACAATGAATTTTCAGCACTAAAAAAACGAAACTTCATTAACAGCTAAACCAAACGTTTCCAATGTAAATTTCCACATTTATAGTGTGTAAAAAGGCATCCTGAAGCCTGGGAAGTCATTAATTTGATTGTCCAGTATTTCCCTTATGAGATAATGCCTCACATAGCAAATGTGTACAGTGCGAGCTGAAAATGCATTTTCAGCACTAAAAAAACAAACTTTTATAACAGCTAAACTAAACGTTTCCAATGTAAATTTCCACCTTTATATAGTGTAAAAAGACATCCTGAAGCCTGGGCAGTCATTAATTTGATTGTCCAATATTTCCCTTATGAGATAATGCATCTCATAGCAAATGTGTACAGCGCGAGCTGAAAATGCATTTACAGCACTAAAAAAACAAACTTTTATAATAGCTAAACTAAACGTTTCCAATGTAAATTTCCACCTTTATATAGTGTAAAAAGACATCCTGAAGCCTGGGCAGTCATTAATTTGATTGTCCAGTATTTCCCTTATGAGATAATGCCTCACATAGCAAATGTGTACAGTGCGAGCTGAAAATGCATTTTCAGCACTAAAAAACCAAACTTATATAACACCTAAACCAAACGTTTCCAATGTAACTTTCCACCTTTATATAGTGTAAAAAGACATCCTGAAGCCTGGGCAGTCATTAATTTGATTGTCCAATATTTCCCTTATGAGATAATGCCTCTCATAGCAAATGTGTACAGCGCGAGCTGAAAATGCATTTACAGCACTAAAAAACCAAACTTTTATAACAGCTAAACCAAACGTTTCCAATGTAAATTTCCACCTTTATATAGTGTAGAAAGGCATCCTGAAGCCTGGAAAGTCATTAATTTGATTGTCCAGTATTTCCTTCATGAGATATTGCAACATTTAGAAAAAGTGTACAGCGCCAGCAGACAATGAATTTTCAGCACTAAAAAAACGAAACTTCATTAACAGCTAAACTAAACGTTTCCAATGTAAATTTCCACCTTTATATAGTGTAAAAAGACATCCTGAAGCCCGGGCAGCCATTAATTTGATTGTCCAATATTTCCCTTATGAGATAATGCCTCTCATAGCAAATGTGTACAGCGCGAGCTGAAAATGCATTTACAGCACTAAAAAAACCAAACTTTTATAACAGCTAAACCAAACGTTTCCAATGTAAATTTCCACCTTTATATAGTGTAAAAAGACATCCTGAAGCCTGCGCAGTCATTAATTTGATTGTCCAATATTTCCCTTATGAGATAATGCCTCTCATAGCAAATGTGTACAGCGCGAGCTGAAAATGCATTTACAGCACTAAAAAACCAAACTTTTATAACAGCTAAACCAAACGTTTCCAATGTAAATTTCTACCTTTATATAGTGTAGAAAGGCATCCTGAAGCCTGGAAAGTCATTAATTTGATTGTCCAGTATTTCCTTCATGAGATATTGCAACACTTAGAAAAAGTGTACAGCGCCAGCAGACAATGAATTTTCAGCACTAAAAAAACGAAACTTCATTAACAGCTAAACTAAACGTTTCCAATGTAAATTTCCACCTTTATATAGTGTAAAAAGACATTCTGAAGCCTGGGCAGTCATTAATTTGATTGTCCAATATTTCCCTTATGAGATAATGCCTCTCATAGCAAATGTGTACAGCGCGAGCTGAAAATGCATTTACAGCACTAATACCAAACTTTTATAACAGCTAAACCAAACGTTTCCAATGTAAATTTCTACCTTTATATAGTGTAGAAAGGCATCCTGAAGCCTGGAAAGTCATTAATTTGATTGTCCAGTATTTCCTTCATGAGATATTGCAACACTTAGAAAAAGTGTACAGCGCCAGCAGACAATGAATTTTCAGCACTAAAAAAACGAAACTTCATTAACAGCTAAACTAAACGTTTCCAATGTAAATTTCCACCTTTATATAGTGTAAAAAGACATTCTGAAGCCTGGGCAGTCATTAATTTGATTGTCCAATATTTCCCTTATGAGATAATGCCTCTCATAGCAAATGTGTACAGCGCGAGCTGAAAATGCATTTACAGCACTAATACCAAACTTTTATAACAGCTAAACCAAACGTTTCCAATGTAAATTTCCACCTTTATATAGTGTAGAAAGGCATCCTGAAGCCTGGAAAGTCATTAATTTGATTGTCCAGTATTTCCTTCATGAGATATTGCAACACTTAGAAAAAGTGTACAGCGCCAGCAGACAATGAATTTTCAGCACTAAAAAAACGAAACTTCATTAACAGCTAAACCAAACGTTTCCAATGTAAATTTCCACATTTATAGAGTGTAAAAAGGCATCCTGAAGCTTGGGAAGTCATTAATTTGATTGTCCAGTATTTCCCTTATGAGATAATGCCTCACATAGCAAATGTGTACAGTGCGAGCTGAAAATGCATTTTCAGCACTAAAAAAACAAACTTTTATAACAGCTAAACTAAACGTTTCCAATGTAAATTTCCACCTTTATATAGTGTAAAAAGACATCCTGAAGCCTGGGCAGTCATTAATTTGATTGTCCAATATTTCCCTTATGAGATAATGCATCTCATAGCAAATGTGTACAGCGCGAGCTGAAAATGCATTTACAGCACTAAAAAAACAAACTTTTATAATAGCTAAACTAAACGTTTCCAATGTAAATTTCCACCTTTATATAGTGTAAAAAGACATCCTGAAGCCTGGGCAGTCATTAATTTGATTGTCCAATATTTCCCTTATGAGATAATGCCTCTCATAGCAAATGTGTACAGCGATAGCTGAAAATGCATTTACAGCACTAAAAACCCAAACTTTTATAACAGCTAAACCAAACGTTTCCAATGTAAATTTCTACCTTTATATAGTGTAGAAAGGCATCCTGAAGCCTGGAAAGTCATTAATTTGATTGTCCAGTATTTCCTTCATGAGATATTGCAACACTTAGAAAAAGTGTACAGCGCCAGCAGACAATGAATTTTCAGCACTAAAAAAACGAAACTTCATTAACAGCTGAACTAAACGTTTCCAATGTAAATGTCCACCTTTATATAGTGTAAAAAGACATCCTGAAGCCTGGGCAGTCATTAATTTGATTGTCCAATATTTCCCTTATGAGATAATGCCTCTCATAGCAAATGTGTACAGTGCGAGCTGAAAATGCATTTACAGCGCTAAAAAACCAAACTTTTATAACAGCTAAACCAAACGTTTCCAATGTAAATTTCCACCTTTATATAGTGTAGAAAGGCATCCTGAAGCCTGGAAAGTCATTAATTTGATTGTCCAGTATTTCCTTCATGAGATATTGCAACACTTAGAAAAAGTGTACAGCGCCAGCAGACAATGAATTTTCAGCACTAAAAAAAACGAAACTTCATTAACAGCTAAACCAAACGTTTCCAATGTAAATTTCCACCTTTATATAGTGTAGAAAGGCATCCTGGAGCCTGGAAAGTCATTAATTTGATTGTCCAGTATTTCCTTCATGAGATATTGCAACACTTAGAAAAAGTGTACAGCGCCAGTAGACAATGAATTTTCAGCACTAAAAAAACGAAACTTCATTAACAGCTAAACTAAACGTTTCCAATGTAAATTTCCACCTTTATATAGTGTAAAAAGACATCCTGAAGCCTGGGCAGTCATTAATTTGATTGTCCAATATTTCCCTTATGAGATAATGCCTCTCATAGCAAATGTGTACAGCGCGAGCTGAAAATGCATTTACAGCACTAAAAAAACAAACTTTTATAACAGCTAAACCAAACGTTTCCAATGTAAATTTCCACCTTTATATAGTGTAGAAAGGCATCCTGGAGCCTGGAAAGTCATTAATTTGATTGTCCAGTATTTCCTTCATGAGATATTGCAACACTTAGAAAAAGTGTACAGCGCCAGCAGACAATGAATTTTCAGCACTAAAAAAACCAAACTTTTCTAACAGCTAAACCAAACGTTTCCAATGTAAATTTCCACCTTTATATAGTGTAAAAAGACATCCTGAAGCCTGGGCAGTCATTAATTTGATTGTCCAGTATTTCCCTTATGAGATAATGCCTCACATAGCAAATGTGTACAGCGCGAGCTGAAAATGCATTTACAGCACTAAAAAAACCAAACTTTTATAACAGCTAAACCAAACGTTTCCAATGTAAATTTCCACCTTTATATAGTGTAGAAAGGCATCCTGAAGCCTGGAAAGTCATTAATTTGATTGTCCAGTATTTCCTACATGAGATATTGCAAAACGTAGAAAAAGTGTACAGCGCCAGCAGACAATGAATTTTCAGCACTAAAAAAACGAAACTTCATTAACAGCTAAACCAAACGTTTCCAATGTAAATTTCCACATTTATAGTGTGTAAAAAGGCATCCTGAAGCCTGGGAAGTCATTAATTTGATTGTCCAGTATTTCCCTTATGAGATAATGCCTCACATAGCAAATGTGTACAGTGCGAGCTGAAAATGCATTTTCAGCACTAAAAAAACAAACTTTTATAACAGCTAAACTAAACGTTTCCAATGTAAATTTCCACCTTTATATAGTGTAAAAAGACATCCTGAAGCCTGGGCAGTCATTAATTTGATTGTCCAATATTTCCCTTATGAGATAATGCATCTCATAGCAAATGTGTACAGCGCGAGCTGAAAATGCATTTACAGCACTAAAAAAACAAACTTTTATAATAGCTAAACTAAACGTTTCCAATGTAAATTTCCACCTTTATATAGTGTAAAAAGACATCCTGAAGCCTGGGCAGTCATTAATTTGATTGTCCAGTATTTCCCTTATGAGATAATGCCTCACATAGCAAATGTGTACAGTGCGAGCTGAAAATGCATTTTCAGCACTAAAAAACCAAACTTATATAACACCTAAACCAAACGTTTCCAATGTAACTTTCCACCTTTATATAGTGTAAAAAGACATCCTGAAGCCTGGGCAGTCATTAATTTGATTGTCCAATATTTCCCTTATGAGATAATGCCTCTCATAGCAAATGTGTACAGCGCGAGCTGAAAATGCATTTACAGCACTAAAAAACCAAACTTTTATAACAGCTAAACCAAACGTTTCCAATGTAAATTTCCACCTTTATATAGTGTAGAAAGGCATCCTGAAGCCTGGAAAGTCATTAATTTGATTGTCCAGTATTTCCTTCATGAGATATTGCAACATTTAGAAAAAGTGTACAGCGCCAGCAGACAATGAATTTTCAGCACTAAAAAAACGAAACTTCATTAACAGCTAAACTAAACGTTTCCAATGTAAATTTCCACCTTTATATAGTGTAAAAAGACATCCTGAAGCCCGGGCAGCCATTAATTTGATTGTCCAATATTTCCCTTATGAGATAATGCCTCTCATAGCAAATGTGTACAGCGCGAGCTGAAAATGCATTTACAGCACTAAAAAAACCAAACTTTTATAACAGCTAAACCAAACGTTTCCAATGTAAATTTCCACCTTTATATAGTGTAAAAAGACATCCTGAAGCCTGCGCAGTCATTAATTTGATTGTCCAATATTTCCCTTATGAGATAATGCCTCTCATAGCAAATGTGTACAGCGCGAGCTGAAAATGCATTTACAGCACTAAAAAACCAAACTTTTATAACAGCTAAACCAAACGTTTCCAATGTAAATTTCTACCTTTATATAGTGTAGAAAGGCATCCTGAAGCCTGGAAAGTCATTAATTTGATTGTCCAGTATTTCCTTCATGAGATATTGCAACACTTAGAAAAAGTGTACAGCGCCAGCAGACAATGAATTTTCAGCACTAAAAAAACGAAACTTCATTAACAGCTAAACTAAACGTTTCCAATGTAAATTTCCACCTTTATATAGTGTAAAAAGACATTCTGAAGCCTGGGCAGTCATTAATTTGATTGTCCAATATTTCCCTTATGAGATAATGCCTCTCATAGCAAATGTGTACAGCGCGAGCTGAAAATGCATTTACAGCACTAATACCAAACTTTTATAACAGCTAAACCAAACGTTTCCAATGTAAATTTCTACCTTTATATAGTGTAGAAAGGCATCCTGAAGCCTGGAAAGTCATTAATTTGATTGTCCAGTATTTCCTTCATGAGATATTGCAACACTTAGAAAAAGTGTACAGCGCCAGCAGACAATGAATTTTCAGCACTAAAAAAACGAAACTTCATTAACAGCTAAACTAAACGTTTCCAATGTAAATTTCCACCTTTATATAGTGTAAAAAGACATTCTGAAGCCTGGGCAGTCATTAATTTGATTGTCCAATATTTCCCTTATGAGATAATGCCTCTCATAGCAAATGTGTACAGCGCGAGCTGAAAATGCATTTACAGCACTAATACCAAACTTTTATAACAGCTAAACCAAACGTTTCCAATGTAAATTTCCACCTTTATATAGTGTAGAAAGGCATCCTGAAGCCTGGAAAGTCATTAATTTGATTGTCCAGTATTTCCTTCATGAGATATTGCAACACTTAGAAAAAGTGTACAGCGCCAGCAGACAATGAATTTTCAGCACTAAAAAAACGAAACTTCATTAACAGCTAAACCAAACGTTTCCAATGTAAATTTCCACATTTATAGAGTGTAAAAAGGCATCCTGAAGCTTGGGAAGTCATTAATTTGATTGTCCAGTATTTCCCTTATGAGATAATGCCTCACATAGCAAATGTGTACAGTGCGAGCTGAAAATGCATTTTCAGCACTAAAAAAACAAACTTTTATAACAGCTAAACTAAACGTTTCCAATGTAAATTTCCACCTTTATATAGTGTAAAAAGACATCCTGAAGCCTGGGCAGTCATTAATTTGATTGTCCAATATTTCCCTTATGAGATAATGCATCTCATAGCAAATGTGTACAGCGCGAGCTGAAAATGCATTTACAGCACTAAAAAAACAAACTTTTATAATAGCTAAACTAAACGTTTCCAATGTAAATTTCCACCTTTATATAGTGTAAAAAGACATCCTGAAGCCTGGGCAGTCATTAATTTGATTGTCCAATATTTCCCTTATGAGATAATGCCTCTCATAGCAAATGTGTACAGCGATAGCTGAAAATGCATTTACAGCACTAAAAACCCAAACTTTTATAACAGCTAAACCAAACGTTTCCAATGTAAATTTCTACCTTTATATAGTGTAGAAAGGCATCCTGAAGCCTGGAAAGTCATTAATTTGATTGTCCAGTATTTCCTTCATGAGATATTGCAACACTTAGAAAAAGTGTACAGCGCCAGCAGACAATGAATTTTCAGCACTAAAAAAACGAAACTTCATTAACAGCTGAACTAAACGTTTCCAATGTAAATGTCCACCTTTATATAGTGTAAAAAGACATCCTGAAGCCTGGGCAGTCATTAATTTGATTGTCCAATATTTCCCTTATGAGATAATGCCTCTCATAGCAAATGTGTACAGTGCGAGCTGAAAATGCATTTACAGCACTAAAAAACCAAACTTTTATAACAGCTAAACCAAACGTTTCCAATGTAAATTTCCACCTTTATATAGTGTAGAAAGGCATCCTGAAGCCTGGAAAGTCATTAATTTGATTGTCCAGTATTTCCTTCATGAGATATTGCAACACTTAGAAAAAGTGTACAGCGCCAGCAGACAATGAATTTTCAGCACTAAAAAAAACGAAACTTCATTAACAGCTAAACCAAACGTTTCCAATGTAAATTTCCACCTTTATATAGTGTAGAAAGGCATCCTGAAGCCTGGAAAGTCATTAATTTGATTGTCCAGTATTTCCTTCATGAGATATTGCAACACTTAGAAAAAGTGTACAGCGCCAGCAGACAATGAATTTTCAGCACTAAAAAAACGAAACTTCATTAACAGCTAAACCAAACGTTTCCAATGTAAATTTCCACATTTATAGAGTGTAAAAAGGCATCCTGAAGCCTGGGAAGTCATTAATTTGATTGTCCAGTATTTCCCTTATGAGATAATGCCTCACATAGCAAATGTGTACAGTGCGAGCTGAAAATGCATTTTCAGCACTAAAAAACCAAACTTTTATAACAGCTAAACCAAACGTTTCCAATGTAAATTTCCACCTTTATATAGTGTAAAAAGACATCCTGAAGCCTGGGCAGTCATTAATTTGATTGTCCAATATTTCCCTTATGAGATAATGCCTCTCATAGCAAATGTGTACAGCGCGAGCTGAAAATGCATTTACAGCACTAAAAAACCAAACTTTTATAACAGCTAAACCAAACGTTTCAATTGTAAATTTCCACCTTTATATAGTGTAGAAAGGCATCCTGAAGCCTGGAAAGTCATTAATTTGATTGTCCAGTATTTCCTTCATGAGATATTGCAACACTTAGAAAAAGTGTACAGCGCCAGCAGACAATGAATTTTCAGCACTAAAAAAACGAAACTTCATTAACAGCTAAACCAAACGTTTCCAATGTAAATTTCCACATTTATAGAGTGTAAAAAGGCATCCTGAAGCCTGGGCAGTCATTAATTTGATTGTCCAGTATTTCCCTTATGAGATAATGCCTCACATAGCAAATGTGTACAGTGCGAGCTGAAAATGCATTTTCAGCACTAAAAAACCAAACTTTTATAACAGCTAAACCAAACGTTTCCAATGTAAATTTCCACCTTTATATAGTGTAAAAAGACATCCTGAAGCCTGGGCAGTCATTAATTTGATTGTCCAGTATTTCCCTTATGAGATAATGCCTCACATAGCAAATGTGTACAGCGCCAGCAGACAATGAATTTTCAGCACTAAAAAAACGAAACTTCATTAACAGCTAAACTAAACGTTTCCAATGTAAATTTCCACCCTTATATAGTGTAAAAAGACATCCTGAAGCCTGGGCAGTCATTAATTTGATTGTCCAATATTTCCCTTATGACATAATGCCTCTCATAGCAAATGTGTACAGTGCGAGCTGAAAATGCATTTACAGCACTAAAAAAACAAACTTTTATAACAGCTAAACCAAACGTTTCCAATGTAAATTTCCACCTTTATATAGTGTAAAAAGACATCCTGAAGCCTGGGCAGTCATTAATTTGATTGTCCAATATTTCCCTTATGAGATAATGCCTCTCATAGCAAATGTGTACAGCGCGAGCTGAAAATGCATTTACAGCACTAAAAAACCAAACTTTTATAACAGCTAAACCAAACGTTTCCAATGTAAATTTCCACCTTTATATAGTGTAGAAAGGCATCCTGAAGCCTGGAAAGTCATTAATTTGATTGTCCAGTATTTCCTTCATGAGATATTGCAACATTTAGAAAAAGTGTACAGCGCCAGCAGACAATGAATTTTCAGCACTAAAAAAACGAAACTTCATTAACAGCTAAACTAAACGTTTCCAATGTAAATTTCCACCTTTATATAGTGTAAAAAGACATCCTGAAGCCCGGGCAGCCATTAATTTGATTGTCCAATATTTCCCTTATGAGATAATGCCTCTCATAGCAAATGTGTACAGCGCGAGCTGAAAATGCATTTACAGCACTAATACCAAACTTTTATAACAGCTAAACCAAACGTTTCCAATGTAAATTTCCACCTTTATATAGTGTAGAAAGGCATCCTGAAGCCTGGAAAGTCATTAATTTGATTGTCCAGTATTTCCTTCATGAGATATTGCAACACTTAGAAAAAGTGTACAGCGCCAGCAGACAATGAATTTTCAGCACTAAAAAAACGAAACTTCATTAACAGCTAAACCAAACGTTTCCAATGTAAATTTCCACATTTATAGAGTGTAAAAAGGCATCCTGAAGCCTGGGAAGTCATTAATTTGATTGTCCAGTATTTCCCTTATGAGATAATGCCTCACATAGCAAATGTGTACAGTGCGAGCTGAAAATGCATTTTCAGCACTAAAAAAACAAACTTTTATAACAGCTAAACTAAACGTTTCCAATGTAAATTTCCACCTTTATATAGTGTAAAAAGACATCCTGAAGCCTGGGCAGTCATTAATTTGATTGTCCAATATTTCCCTTATGAGATAATGCCTCTCATAGCAAATGTGTACAGCGCGAGCTGAAAATGCATTTACAGCACTAAAAAAACAAACTTTTATAACAGCTAAACTAAACGTTTCCAATGTAAATTTCCACCTTTATATAGTGTAAAAAGACATCCTGAAGCCTGGGCAGTCATTAATTTGATTGTCCAATATTTCCCTTATGAGATAATGCCTCTCATAGCAAATGTGTACAGCGCGAGCTGAAAATGCATTTACAGCACTAAAAACCCAAACTTTTATAACAGCTAAACCAAACGTTTCCAATGTAAATTTCCACCTTTATATAGTGTAGAAAGGCATCCTGAAGCCTGGAAAGTCATTAATTTGATTGTCCAGTATTTCCTTCATGAGATATTGCAACACTTAGAAAAAGTGTACAGCGCCAGCAGACAATGAATTTTCAGCACTAAAAAAACGAAACTTCATTAACAGCTGAACTAAACGTTTCCAATGTAAATGTCCACCTTTATATAGTGTAAAAAGACATCCTGAAGCCTGGGCAGTCATTAATTTGATTGTCCAATATTTCCCTTATGAGATAATGCCTCTCATAGCAAATGTGTACAGCGCGAGCTGAAAATGCATTTACAGCACTAAAAAACCAAACTTTTATAACAGCTAAACCAAACGTTTCCAATGTAAATTTCCACCTTTATATAGTGTAGAAAGGCATCCTGAAGCCTGGAAAGTCATTAATTTGATTGTCCAGTATTTCCTTCATGAGATATTGCAACACTTAGAAAAAGTGTACTTCGCCAGCAGACAATGAATTTTCAGCACTAAAAAAACGAAACTTCATTAACAGCTAAACCAAACGTTTCCAATGTAAATTTCCACATTTATAGAGTGTAAAAAGGCATCCTGAAGCCTGGGAAGTCATTAATTTGATTGTCCAGTATTTCCCTTATGAGATAATGCCTCACATAGCAAATGTGTACAGTGCGAGCTGAAAATGCATTTTCAGCACTAAAAAACCAAACTTTTATAACAGCTAAACCAAACGTTTCCAATGTAAATTTCCACCTTTATATAGTGTAAAAAGACATCCTGAAGCCTGGGCAGTCATTAATTTGATTGTCCAATATTTCCCTTATGAGATAATGCCTCTCATAGCAAATGTGTACAGCGCGAGCTGAAAATGCATTTACAGCACTAAAAAACCAAACTTTTATAACAGCTAAACCAAACGTTTCAATTGTAAATTTCCACCTTTATATAGTGTAGAAAGGCATCCTGAAGCCTGGAAAGTCATTAATTTGATTGTCCAGTATTTCCTTCATGAGATATTGCAACACTTAGAAAAAGTGTACAGCGCCAGCAGACAATGAATTTTCAGCACTAAAAAAACGAAACTTCATTAACAGCTAAACCAAACGTTTCCAATGTAAATTTCCACATTTATAGAGTGTAAAAAGGCATCCTGAAGCCTGGGCAGTCATTAATTTGATTGTCCAGTATTTCCCTTATGAGATAATGCCTCACATAGCAAATGTGTACAGTGCGAGCTGAAAATGCATTTTCAGCACTAAAAAACCAAACTTTTATAACAGCTAAACCAAACGTTTCCAATGTAAATTTCCACCTTTATATAGTGTAAAAAGACATCCTGAAGCCTGGGCAGTCATTAATTTGATTGTCCAGTATTTCCCTTATGAGATAATGCCTCACATAGCAAATGTGTACAGCGCCAGCAGACAATGAATTTTCAGCACTAAAAAAACGAAACTTCATTAACAGCTAAACTAAACGTTTCCAATGTAAATTTCCACCCTTATATAGTGTAAAAAGACATCCTGAAGCCTGGGCAGTCATTAATTTGATTGTTCAATATTTCCCTTATGAGATAATGCCTCTCATAGCAAATGTGTACAGCGCGAGCTGAAAATGCATTTACAGCACTAAAAAACCAAACTTTTATAACAGCTAAACCAAACGTTTCCAATGTAAATTTCCACCTTTATATAGTGTAGAAAGGCATCCTGAAGCCTGGAAAGTCATTAATTTGATTGTCCAGTATTTCCTTCATGAGATATTGCAACACTTAGAAAAAGTGTACAGCGCCAGCAGACAATGAATTTTCAGCACTAAAAAAACGAAACTTCATTAACAGCTAAACCAAACGTTTCCAATGTAAATTTCCACATTTATAGAGTGTAAAAAGGCATCCTGAAGCCTGGGAAGTCATTAATTTGATTGTCCAGTATTTCCCTTATGAGATAATGCCTCACATAGCAAATGTGTACAGTGCGAGCTGAAAATGCATTTACAGCACTAAAAAAACAAACTTTTATAACAGCTAAACCAAACGTTTCCAATGTAAATTTCCACCTTTATATAGTGTAGAAAGGCATACTGAAGCCTGGAAAGTCATTAATTTGATTGTCCAGTATTTCCTTCATGAGATATTGCAACACTTAGAAAAAGTGTACAGCGCCAGCAGACAATGAATTTTCAGCACTAAATAAACGAAACTTCATTAACAGCTAAAGTAAACGTTTCCAATGTAAATTTCCACCTTTATATAGTGTAAAAAGACATCCTGAAGCCTGGGCAGTCATTAATTTGATTGTCCAATATTTCCCTTATGAGATAATGCCTCTCATAGCAAATGTGTACAGTGCGAGCTGAAAATGCATTTACAGCACTAAAAAAACAAACTTTTATAACAGCTAAACCAAACGTTTCCAATGTAAATTTCCACCTTTATATAGTGTAAAAAGACATCCTGAAGCCTGGGCAGTCATTAATTTGATTGTCCAATATTTCCCTTATGAGATAATGCCTCTCATAGCAAATGTGTACAGCGCGAGCTGAAAATGCATTTACAGCACTAAAAAACCAAACTTTTATAACAGCTAAACCAAACGTTTCCAATGTAAATTTCCACCTTTATATAGTGTAGAAAGGCATCCTGAAGCCTGGAAAGTCATTAATTTGATTGTCCAGTATTTCCTTCATGAGATATTGCAACACTTAGAAAAAGTGTACAGCGCCAGCAGACAACGAATTTTCAACACTAAAAAAAACGAAACTTCATTAACAGCTAAACCAAACGTTTCCAATGTAAATTTCCACATTTATAGAGTGTAAAAAGGCATCCTGAAGCCTGGGAAGTCATTAATTTGATTGTCCAGTATTTCCCTTATGAGATAATGCCTCTCATAGCAAATGTGTACAGCGCGAGCTGAAAATGCATTTACAGCACTAAAAAACCAAACTTTTATAACAGCTAAACCAAACGTTTCCAATGTAAATTTCTACCTTTATATAGTGTAGAAAGGCATCCTGAAGCCTGGAAAGTCATTAATTTGATTGTCCAGTATTTCCTTCATGAGATATTGCAACACTTAGAAAAAGTGTACAGCGCCAGCAGACAATGAATTTTCAGCACTAAAAAAACGAAACTTCATTAACAGCTAAACTAAACGTTTCCAATGTAAATTTCCACCTTTATATAGTGTAAAAAGACATTCTGAAGCCTGGGCAGTCATTAATTTGATTGTCCAATATTTCCCTTATGAGATAATGCCTCTCATAGCAAATGTGTACAGCGCGAGCTGAAAATGCATTTACAGCACTAATACCAAACTTTTATAACAGCTAAACCAAACGTTTCCAATGTAAATTTCCACCTTTATATAGTGTAGAAAGGCATCCTGAAGCCTGGAAAGTCATTAATTTGATTGTCCAGTATTTCCTTCATGAGATATTGCAACACTTAGAAAAAGTGTACAGCGCCAGCAGACAATGAATTTTCAGCACTAAAAAAACGAAACTTCATTAACAGCTAAACCAAACGTTTCCAATGTAAATTTCCACATTTATAGAGTGTAAAAAGGCATCCTGAAGCCTGGGAAGTCATTAATTTGATTGTCCAGTATTTCCCTTATGAGATAATGCCTCACATAGCAAATGTGTACAGTGCGAGCTGAAAATGCATTTTCAGCACTAAAAAAACAAACTTTTATAACAGCTAAACTAAACGTTTCCAATGTAAATTTCCACCTTTATATAGTGTAAAAAGACATCCTGAAGCCTGGGCAGTCATTAATTTGATTGTCCAATATTTCCCTTATGAGATAATGCCTCTCATAGCAAATGTGTACAGCGCGAGCTGAAAATGCATTTACAGCACTAAAAAAACAAACTTTTATAACAGCTAAACTAAACGTTTCCAATGTAAATTTCCACCTTTATATAGTGTAAAAAGACATCCTGAAGCCTGGGCAGTCATTAATTTGATTGTCCAATATTTCCCTTATGAGATAATGCCTCTCATAGCAAATGTGTACAGCGCGAGCTGAAAATGCATTTACAGCACTAAAAACCCAAACTTTTATAACAGCTAAACCAAACGTTTCCAATGTAAATTTCCACCTTTATATAGTGTAGAAAGGCATCCTGAAGCCTGGAAAGTCATTAATTTGATTGTCCAGTATTTCCTTCATGAGATATTGCAACACTTAGAAAAAGTGTACAGCGCCAGCAGACAATGAATTTTCAGCACTAAAAAAACGAAACTTCATTAACAGCTGAACTAAACGTTTCCAATGTAAATGTCCACCTTTATATAGTGTAAAAAGACATCCTGAAGCCTGGGCAGTCATTAATTTGATTGTCCAATATTTCCCTTATGAGATAATGCCTCTCATAGCAAATGTGTACAGCGCGAGCTGAAAATGCATTTACAGCACTAAAAAACCAAACTTTTATAACAGCTAAACCAAACGTTTCCAATGTAAATTTCCACCTTTATATAGTGTAGAAAGGCATCCTGAAGCCTGGAAAGTCATTAATTTGATTGTCCAGTATTTCCTTCATGAGATATTGCAACACTTAGAAAAAGTGTACAGCGCCAGCAGACAATGAATTTTCAGCACTAAAAAAAACGAAACTTCATTAACAGCTAAACCAAACGTTTCCAATGTAAATTTCCACCTTTATATAGTGTAGAAAGGCATCCTGAAGCCTGGAAAGTCATTAATTTGATTGTCCAGTATTTCCTTCATGAGATATTGCAACACTTAGAAAAAGTGTACTTCGCCAGCAGACAATGAATTTTCAGCACTAAAAAAACGAAACTTCATTAACAGCTAAACCAAACGTTTCCAATGTAAATTTCCACATTTATAGAGTGTAAAAAGGCATCCTGAAGCCTGGGAAGTCATTAATTTGATTGTCCAGTATTTCCCTTATGAGATAATGCCTCACATAGCAAATGTGTACAGTGCGAGCTGAAAATGCATTTTCAGCACTAAAAAACCAAACTTTTATAACAGCTAAACCAAACGTTTCCAATGTAAATTTCCACCTTTATATAGTGTAAAAAGACATCCTGAAGCCTGGGCAGTCATTAATTTGATTGTCCAATATTTCCCTTATGAGATAATGCCTCTCATAGCAAATGTGTACAGCGCGAGCTGAAAATGCATTTACAGCACTAAAAAACCAAACTTTTATAACAGCTAAACCAAACGTTTCAATTGTAAATTTCCACCTTTATATAGTGTAGAAAGGCATCCTGAAGCCTGGAAAGTCATTAATTTGATTGTCCAGTATTTCCTTCATGAGATATTGCAACACTTAGAAAAAGTGTACAGCGCCAGCAGACAATGAATTTTCAGCACTAAAAAAACGAAACTTCATTAACAGCTAAACCAAACGTTTCCAATGTAAATTTCCACATTTATAGAGTGTAAAAAGGCATCCTGAAGCCTGGGCAGTCATTAATTTGATTGTCCAGTATTTCCCTTATGAGATAATGCCTCACATAGCAAATGTGTACAGTGCGAGCTGAAAATGCATTTTCAGCACTAAAAAACCAAACTTTTATAACAGCTAAACCAAACGTTTCCAATATAAATTTCCACCTTTATATAGTGTAAAAAGACATCCTGAAGCCTGGGCAGTCATTAATTTGATTGTCCAGTATTTCCCTTATGAGATAATGCCTCACATAGCAAATGTGTACAGCGCCAGCAGACAATGAATTTTCAGCACTAAAAAAACGAAACTTCATTAACAGCTAAACTAAACGTTTCCAATGTAAATTTCCACCCTTATATAGTGTAAAAAGACATCCTGAAGCCTGGGCAGTCATTAATTTGATTGTTCAATATTTCCCTTATGAGATAATGCCTCTCATAGCAAATGTGTACAGCGCGAGCTGAAAATGCATTTACAGCACTAAAAAACCAAACTTTTATAACAGCTAAACCAAACGTTTCCAATGTAAATTTCCACCTTTATATAGTGTAGAAAGGCATCCTGAAGCCTGGAAAGTCATTAATTTGATTGTCCAGTATTTCCTTCATGAGATATTGCAACACTTAGAAAAAGTGTACAGCGCCAGCAGACAATGAATTTTCAGCACTAAAAAAACGAAACTTCATTAACAGCTAAACCAAACGTTTCCAATGTAAATTTCCACATTTATAGAGTGTAAAAAGGCATCCTGAAGCCTGGGAAGTCATTAATTTGATTGTCCAGTATTTCCCTTATGAGATAATGCCTCACATAGCAAATGTGTACAGTGCGAGCTGAAAATGCATTTACAGCACTAAAAAAACAAACTTTTATAACAGCTAAACCAAACGTTTCCAATGTAAATTTCCACCTTTATATAGTGTAGAAAGGCATACTGAAGCCTGGAAAGTCATTAATTTGATTGTCCAGTATTTCCTTCATGAGATATTGCAACACTTAGAAAAAGTGTACAGCGCCAGCAGACAATGAATTTTCAGCACTAAATAAACGAAACTTCATTAACAGCTAAAGTAAACGTTTCCAATGTAAATTTCCACCTTTATATAGTGTAAAAAGACATCCTGAAGCCTGGGCAGTCATTAATTTGATTGTCCAATATTTCCCTTATGAGATAATGCCTCTCATAGCAAATGTGTACAGTGCGAGCTGAAAATGCATTTACAGCACTAAAAAAACAAACTTTTATAACAGCTAAACCAAACGTTTCCAATGTAAATTTCCACCTTTATATAGTGTAAAAAGACATCCTGAAGCCTGGGCAGTCATTAATTTGATTGTCCAATATTTCCCTTATGAGATAATGCCTCTCATAGCAAATGTGTACAGCGCGAGCTGAAAATGCATTTACAGCACTAAAAAACCAAACTTTTATAACAGCTAAACCAAACGTTTCCAATGTAAATTTCCACCTTTATATAGTGTAGAAAGGCATCCTGAAGCCTGGAAAGTCATTAATTTGATTGTCCAGTATTTCCTTCATGAGATATTGCAACACTTAGAAAAAGTGTACAGCGCCAGCAGACAACGAATTTTCAACACTAAAAAAAACGAAACTTCATTAACAGCTAAACCAAACGTTTCCAATGTAAATTTCCACATTTATAGAGTGTAAAAAGGCATCCTGAAGCCTGGGAAGTCATTAATTTGATTGTCCAGTATTTCCCTTATGAGATAATGCCTCTCATAGCAAATGTGTACAGCGCGAGCTGAAAATGCATTTACAGCACTAAAAAACCAAACTTTTATAACAGCTAAACCAAACGTTTCCAATGTAAATTTCTACCTTTATATAGTGTAGAAAGGCATCCTGAAGCCTGGAAAGTCATTAATTTGATTGTCCAGTATTTCCTTCATGAGATATTGCAACACTTAGAAAAAGTGTACAGCGCCAGCAGACAATGAATTTTCAGCACTAAAAAAACGAAACTTCATTAACAGCTAAACTAAACGTTTCCAATGTAAATTTCCACCTTTATATAGTGTAAAAAGACATTCTGAAGCCTGGGCAGTCATTAATTTGATTGTCCAATATTTCCCTTATGAGATAATGCCTCTCATAGCAAATGTGTACAGCGCGAGCTGAAAATGCATTTACAGCACTAATACCAAACTTTTATAACAGCTAAACCAAACGTTTCCAATGTAAATTTCCACCTTTATATAGTGTAGAAAGGCATCCTGAAGCCTGGAAAGTCATTAATTTGATTGTCCAGTATTTCCTTCATGAGATATTGCAACACTTAGAAAAAGTGTACAGCGCCAGCAGACAATGAATTTTCAGCACTAAAAAAACGAAACTTCATTAACAGCTAAACCAAACGTTTCCAATGTAAATTTCCACATTTATAGAGTGTAAAAAGGCATCCTGAAGCCTGGGAAGTCATTAATTTGATTGTCCAGTATTTCCCTTATGAGATAATGCCTCACATAGCAAATGTGTACAGTGCGAGCTGAAAATGCATTTTCAGCACTAAAAAAACAAACTTTTATAACAGCTAAACTAAACGTTTCCAATGTAAATTTCCACCTTTATATAGTGTAAAAAGACATCCTGAAGCCTGGGCAGTCATTAATTTGATTGTCCAATATTTCCCTTATGAGATAATGCCTCTCATAGCAAATGTGTACAGCGCGAGCTGAAAATGCATTTACAGCACTAAAAAAACAAACTTTTATAACAGCTAAACTAAACGTTTCCAATGTAAATTTCCACCTTTATATAGTGTAAAAAGACATCCTGAAGCCTGGGCAGTCATTAATTTGATTGTCCAATATTTCCCTTATGAGATAATGCCTCTCATAGCAAATGTGTACAGCGCGAGCTGAAAATGCATTTACAGCACTAAAAACCCAAACTTTTATAACAGCTAAACCAAACGTTTCCAATGTAAATTTCCACCTTTATATAGTGTAGAAAGGCATCCTGAAGCCTGGAAAGTCATTAATTTGATTGTCCAGTATTTCCTTCATGAGATATTGCAACACTTAGAAAAAGTGTACAGCGCCAGCAGACAATGAATTTTCAGCACTAAAAAAACGAAACTTCATTAACAGCTGAACTAAACGTTTCCAATGTAAATGTCCACCTTTATATAGTGTAAAAAGACATCCTGAAGCCTGGGCAGTCATTAATTTGATTGTCCAATATTTCCCTTATGAGATAATGCCTCTCATAGCAAATGTGTACAGCGCGAGCTGAAAATGCATTTACAGCACTAAAAAACCAAACTTTTATAACAGCTAAACCAAACGTTTCCAATGTAAATTTCCACCTTTATATAGTGTAGAAAGGCATCCTGAAGCCTGGAAAGTCATTAATTTGATTGTCCAGTATTTCCTTCATGAGATATTGCAACACTTAGAAAAAGTGTACAGCGCCAGCAGACAATGAATTTTCAGCACTAAAAAAAACGAAACTTCATTAACAGCTAAACCAAACGTTTCCAATGTAAATTTCCACCTTTATATAGTGTAGAAAGGCATCCTGAAGCCTGGAAAGTCATTAATTTGATTGTCCAGTATTTCCTTCATGAGATATTGCAACACTTAGAAAAAGTGTACTTCGCCAGCAGACAATGAATTTTCAGCACTAAAAAAACGAAACTTCATTAACAGCTAAACCAAACGTTTCCAATGTAAATTTCCACATTTATAGAGTGTAAAAAGGCATCCTGAAGCCTGGGAAGTCATTAATTTGATTGTCCAGTATTTCCCTTATGAGATAATGCCTCACATAGCAAATGTGTACAGTGCGAGCTGAAAATGCATTTTCAGCACTAAAAAACCAAACTTTTATAACAGCTAAACCAAACGTTTCCAATGTAAATTTCCACCTTTATATAGTGTAAAAAGACATCCTGAAGCCTGGGCAGTCATTAATTTGATTGTCCAATATTTCCCTTATGAGATAATGCCTCTCATAGCAAATGTGTACAGCGCGAGCTGAAAATGCATTTACAGCACTAAAAAACCAAACTTTTATAACAGCTAAACCAAACGTTTCAATTGTAAATTTCCACCTTTATATAGTGTAGAAAGGCATCCTGAAGCCTGGAAAGTCATTAATTTGATTGTCCAGTATTTCCTTCATGAGATATTGCAACACTTAGAAAAAGTGTACAGCGCCAGCAGACAATGAATTTTCAGCACTAAAAAAACGAAACTTCATTAACAGCTAAACCAAACGTTTCCAATGTAAATTTCCACATTTATAGAGTGTAAAAAGGCATCCTGAAGCCTGGGCAGTCATTAATTTGATTGTCCAGTATTTCCCTTATGAGATAATGCCTCACATAGCAAATGTGTACAGTGCGAGCTGAAAATGCATTTTCAGCACTAAAAAACCAAACTTTTATAACAGCTAAACCAAACGTTTCCAATATAAATTTCCACCTTTATATAGTGTAAAAAGACATCCTGAAGCCTGGGCAGTCATTAATTTGATTGTCCAGTATTTCCCTTATGAGATAATGCCTCACATAGCAAATGTGTACAGCGCCAGCAGACAATGAATTTTCAGCACTAAAAAAACGAAACTTCATTAACAGCTAAACTAAACGTTTCCAATGTAAATTTCCACCCTTATATAGTGTAAAAAGACATACTGAAGCCTGGGCAGTCATTAATTTGATTGTTCAATATTTCCCTTATGAGATAATGCCTCTCATAGCAAATGTGTACAGCGCGAGCTGAAAATGCATTTACAGCACTAAAAAACCAAACTTTTATAACAGCTAAACCAAACGTTTCCAATGTAAATTTCCACCTTTATATAGTGTAGAAAGGCATCCTGAAGCCTGGAAAGTCATTAATTTGATTGTCCAGTATTTCCTTCATGAGATATTGCAACACTTAGAAAAAGTGTACAGCGCCAGCAGACAATGAATTTTCAGCACTAAAAAAACGAAACTTCATTAACAGCTAAACCAAACGTTTCCAATGTAAATTTCCACATTTATAGAGTGTAAAAAGGCATCCTGAAGCCTGGGAAGTCATTAATTTGATTGTCCAGTATTTCCCTTATGAGATAATGCCTCACATAGCAAATGTGTACAGTGCGAGCTGAAAATGCATTTACAGCACTAAAAAAACAAACTTTTATAACAGCTAAACCAAACGTTTCCAATGTAAATTTCCACCTTTATATAGTGTAGAAAGGCATACTGAAGCCTGGAAAGTCATTAATTTGATTGTCCAGTATTTCCTTCATGAGATATTGCAACACTTAGAAAAAGTGTACAGCGCCAGCAGACAATGAATTTTCAGCACTAAATAAACGAAACTTCATTAACAGCTAAAGTAAACGTTTCCAATGTAAATTTCCACCTTTATATAGTGTAAAAAGACATCCTGAAGCCTGGGCAGTCATTAATTTGATTGTCCAATATTTCCCTTATGAGATAATGCCTCTCATAGCAAATGTGTACAGTGCGAGCTGAAAATGCATTTACAGCACTAAAAAAACAAACTTTTATAACAGCTAAACCAAACGTTTCCAATGTAAATTTCCACCTTTATATAGTGTAAAAAGACATCCTGAAGCCTGGGCAGTCATTAATTTGATTGTCCAATATTTCCCTTATGAGATAATGCCTCTCATAGCAAATGTGTACAGCGCGAGCTGAAAATGCATTTACAGCACTAAAAAACCAAACTTTTATAACAGCTAAACCAAACGTTTCCAATGTAAATTTACACCTTTATATAGTGTAGAAAGGCATCCTGAAGCCTGGAAAGTCATTAATTTGATTGTCCAGTATTTCCTTCATGAGATATTGCAACACTTAGAAAAAGTGTACAGCGCCAGCAGACAACGAATTTTCAACACTAAAAAAAACGAAACTTCATTAACAGCTAAACCAAACGTTTCCAATGTAAATTTCCACATTTATAGAGTGTAAAAAGGCATCCTGAAGCCTGGGAAGTCATTAATTTGATTGTCCAGTATTTCCCTTATGAGATAATGCCTCTCATTGCAAATGTGTACAGCGCGAGCTGAAATGCATTTTCAGCACTAAAAAACCAAACTTTTATAACACCTAAACCAAACGTTTCCAATGTAAATTTCCTCCTTTATATAGTGTAAAAAGACATCCTGAAGCCTGGGCAGTCATTAATTTGATTGTCCAATTATTTCCCTTATGAGATAATGCCTCTCATAGCAAATGTGTACAGCGCGAGCTGAAAATGCATTTACAGCACTAAAAAACCAAACTTTTATAACAGCTAAACCAAACGTTTCCAATGTAAATTTCCACCTTTATATAGTGTAGAAAGGCATCCTGAAGCCTGGAAAGTCATTAATTTGATTGTCCAGTATTTCCTTCATGAGATATTGCAACACTTAGAAAAAGTGTACAGCGCCAGCAGACAATGAATTTTCAGCACTAAAAAAACGAAACTTCATTAACAGCTAAACTAAATGTTTCCAATGTAAATTTCCACCTTTATATAGTGTAAAAAGACATCCTGAAGCCTGGGCAGTCATTAATTTGATTGTCCAATATTTCCCTTATGAGATAATGCCTCTCATAGCAAATGTGTACAGCGCGAGCTGAAAATGCATTTACAGCACTAAAAAACCAAACTTTTATAACAGCTAAACCAAACGTTTCCAATGTAAATTTCCACCTTTATATAGTGTAAAAAGGCATCCTGAAGCCTGGAAAGTCTTTAATTTGATTGTCCAGTATTTCCTTCATGAGATATTGCAACACTTAGAAAAAGTGTACAGCGCCAGCAGACAATGAATTTTCAGCACTAAAAAACCGAAACTTCATTAACAGCTAAACTAAACGTTTCCAATGTAAATTTCCACCTTTATATAGTGTAAAAAGACATCCTGAAGCCTGGGCAGCCATTAATTTGATTGTCCAATATTTCCCTTATGAGATAATGCCTCTCATAGCAAATGTGTACAGCGCGAGCTGAAAATGCATTTACAGCACTAAAAAACCAAACTTTTATAACAGCTAAACCAAACGTTTCCAATGTAAATTTCCACCTTTATAGAGTGTAAAAAGACATCCTGAAGCCTGGGCAGTCATTAATTTGATTGTCCAATATTTCCCTTATGAGATAATGCCTCTCATAGCAAATGTGTACAGCGCGAGCTGAAAATGCATTTACAGCACTAAAAAACCAAACTTTTATAACAGCTAAACCAAACGTTTCCAATGTAAATTTCTACCTTTATATAGTGTAGAAAGGCATCCTGAAGCCTGGAAAGTCATTAATTTGATTGTCCAGTATTTCCCTTATGATATAATGCCTCACATAGCAAATGTGTACAGCGCGAGCTGAAAATGCATTTACAGCACTAAAAAACCAAACTTTTATAACAGCTAAACCAAACGTTTCCAATGTAAATTTCCACCTTTATATAGTGTAAAAAGACATCCTGAAGCCTGGGCAGTCATTAATTTCATTGTCCAATATTTCCCTTATGAGATAATGCCTCTCATAGAAAATGTGTACAGCGCGAGCTGAAAATGCATTTACAGCACTAAAAAACCAAACTTTTATAACAGCTAAACCAAACGTTTCCAATGTAAATTTCCACCTTTATATAGTGTAGAAAGGCATCCTGAAGCCTGGAAAGTCATTAATTTGATTGTCCAGTATTTCCTTCATGAGATATTGCAACACTTAGAAAAAGTGTACAGCGCCAGCAGACAATGAATTTCCAGCATTAAAAAAACGAAACTTCATTAACAGCTAAACTAAACGTTTCCAATGTAAATTTCCACCTTTATATAGTGTAAAAAGACATCCTGAAGCCTGGGCAGTCATTAATTTGATTGTCCAATATTTCCCTTATGAGATAATGCCTCTCATAGCAAATGTGTACAGCGCGAGCTGAAAATGCATTTACAGCACTAAAAAACCAAACTTTTATAACAGCTAAACCAAACGTTTCCAATGTAAATTTCCACCTTTATATAGTGTAGAAAGGCATCCTGAAGCCTGGAAAGTCATTAATTTGATTGTCCAGTATTTCCTTCATGAGATATTGCAACACTTAGAAAAAGTGTACAGCGCCAGCAGACAATGAATTTTCAGCACTAAAAAAACGAAACTTCATTAACAGCTAAACCAAACGTTTCCAATGTAAATTTCCACATTTATAGAGTGTAAAAAGGCATCCTGAAGCCTGGGAAGTCATTAATTTGATTGTCCAGTATTTCCCTTATGAGATAATGCCTCACATAGCAAATGTGTACAGTGCGAGCTGAAAATGCATTTTCAGCACTAAAAAACCAAACTTTTATAACAGCTAAACCAAACGTTTCCAATGTAAATTTCCACCTTTATATAGTGTAAAAAGACATCCTGAAGCCTGGGCAGTCATTAATTTGATTGTCCAGTATTTCCCTTATGAGATAATGCCTCACATAGCAAATGTGTACAGCGCGAGCTGAAAATGCATTTACAGCACTAAAAAAACAAACTTTTATAACAGCTAAACCAAACGTTTCCAATGTAAATTTCCACATTTATAGAGTGTAAAAATGCATCCTGAAGCCTGGGAAGTCATTAATTTGATTGTCCAGTATTTCCCTTATGAGATAATGCCTCACATAGCAAATGTGTACAGTGCGAGCTGAAAATGCATTTTCAGCACTAAAAAACCAAACTTTTATAACAGCTAAACCAAACGTTTCCAATGTAAATTTCCACCTTTATATAGTGTAGAAAGGCATCCTGAAGCCTGGAAAGTCATTAATTTGATTGTCCAATATTTCCCTTATGAGATAATGCCTCTCATAGCAAATGTGTACAGCGCGAGCTGAAAATGCATTTACAGCACTAAAAAACCAAACTTTTATAACAGCTAAACCAAACGTTTCCAATGTAAATTTCCACCTTTATATAGTGTAGAAAGGCATCCTGAAGCCTGGAAAGTCATTAATTTGATTGTCCAGTATTTCCTTCATGAGATATTGCAACACTTAGAAAAAGTGTACAGCGCCAGCAGACAATGAATTTTCAGCACTAAAAAAAACGAAACTTCATTAACAGCTAAACCAAACGTTTCCAATGTAAATTTCCACCTTTATATAGTGTAGAAAGGCATCCTGAAGCCTGGAAAGTCATTAATTTTATTGTCCAGTATTTCCTTCATGAGATATTGCAACACTTAGAAAAAGTGTACAGCGCCAGCAGACAATGAATTTTCAGCACTAAATAAACGAAACTTCATTAACAGCTAAAGTAAACGTTTCCAATGTAAATTTCCACCTTTATATAGTGTAAAAAGACATCCTGAAGCCTGGGCAGTCATTAATTTGATTGTCCAATATTTCCCTTATGAGATAATGCCTCTCATAGCAAATGTGTACAGTGCGAGCTGAAAATGCATTTAAAGCACTAAAAAAACAAACTTTTATAACAGCTAAACCAAACGTTTCCAATGTAAATTTCCACCTTTATATAGTGTAAAAAGACATCCTGAAGCCTGGGCAGTCATTAATTTGATTGTCCAATATTTCCCTTATGAGATAATGCCTCTCATAGCAAATGTGTACAGCGCGAGCTGAAAATGCATTTACAGCACTAAAAAACCAAACTTTTATAACAGCTAAACCAAACGTTTCCAATGTAAATTTCCACCTTTATATAGTGTAGAAAGGCATCCTGAAGCCTGGAAAGTCATTAATTTGATTGTCCAGTATTTCCTTCATGAGATATTGCAACACTTAGAAAAAGTGTACAGCGCCAGCAGACAACGAATTTTCAACACTAAAAAAAACGAAACTTCATTAACAGCTAAACCAAACGTTTCCAATGTAAATTTCCACATTTATAGAGTGTAAAAAGGCATCCTGAAGCCTGGGAAGTCATTAATTTGATTGTCCAGTATTTCCCTTATGAGATAATGCCTCTCATTGCAAATGTGTACAGCGCGAGCTGAAATGCATTTTCAGCACTAAAAAACCAAACTTTTATAACACCTAAACCAAACGTTTCCAATGTAAATTTCCTCCTTTATATAGTGTAAAAAGACATCCTGAAGCCTGGGCAGTCATTAATTTGATTGTCCAATTATTTCCCTTATGAGATAATGCCTCTCATAGCAAATGTGTACAGCGCGAGCTGAAAATGCATTTACAGCACTAAAAAACCAAACTTTTATAACAGCTAAACCAAACGTTTCCAATGTAAATTTCCACCTTTATATAGTGTAGAAAGGCATCCTGAAGCCTGGAAAGTCATTAATTTGATTGTCCAGTATTTCCTTCATGAGATATTGCAACACTTAGAAAAAGTGTACAGCGCCAGCAGACAATGAATTTTCAGCACTAAAAAAACGAAACTTCATTAACAGCTAAACTAAATGTTTCCAATGTAAATTTCCACCTTTATATAGTGTAAAAAGACATCCTGAAGCCTGGGCAGTCATTAATTTGATTGTCCAATATTTCCCTTATGAGATAATGCCTCTCATAGCAAATGTGTACAGCGCGAGCTGAAAATGCATTTACAGCACTAAAAAACCAAACTTTTATAACAGCTAAACCAAACGTTTCCAATGTAAATTTCCACCTTTATATAGTGTAAAAAGGCATCCTGAAGCCTGGAAAGTCTTTAATTTGATTGTCCAGTATTTCCTTCATGAGATATTGCAACACTTAGAAAAAGTGTACAGCGCCAGCAGACAATGAATTTTCAGCACTAAAAAACCGAAACTTCATTAACAGCTAAACTAAACGTTTCCAATGTAAATTTCCACCTTTATATAGTGTAAAAAGACATCCTGAAGCCTGGGCAGCCATTAATTTGATTGTCCAATATTTCCCTTATGAGATAATGCCTCTCATAGCAAATGTGTACAGCGCGAGCTGAAAATGCATTTACAGCACTAAAAAACCAAACTTTTATAACAGCTAAACCAAACGTTTCCAATGTAAATTTCCACCTTTATAGAGTGTAAAAAGACATCCTGAAGCCTGGGCAGTCATTAATTTGATTGTCCAATATTTCCCTTATGAGATAATGCCTCTCATAGCAAATGTGTACAGCGCGAGCTGAAAATGCATTTACAGCACTAAAAAACCAAACTTTTATAACAGCTAAACCAAACGTTTCCAATGTAAATTTCTACCTTTATATAGTGTAGAAAGGCATCCTGAAGCCTGGAAAGTCATTAATTTGATTGTCCAGTATTTCCCTTATGATATAATGCCTCACATAGCAAATGTGTACAGCGCGAGCTGAAAATGCATTTACAGCACTAAAAAACCAAACTTTTATAACAGCTAAACCAAACGTTTCCAATGTAAATTTCCACCTTTATATAGTGTAAAAAGACATCCTGAAGCCTGGGCAGTCATTAATTTGATTGTCCAATATTTCCCTTATGAGATAATGCCTCTCATAGCAAATGTGTACAGCGCGAGCTGAAAATGCATTTACAGCACTAAAAAACCAAACTTTTATAACAGCTAAACCAAACGTTTCCAATGTAAATTTCCACCTTTATATAGTGTAGAAAGGCATCCTGAAGCCTGGAAAGTCATTAATTTGATTGTCCAGTATTTCCTTCATGAGATATTGCAACACTTAGAAAAAGTGTACAGCGCCAGCAGACAATGAATTTCCAGCATTAAAAAAACGAAACTTCATTAACAGCTAAACTAAACGTTTCCAATGTAAATTTCCACCTTTATATAGTGTAAAAAGACATCCTGAAGCCTGGGCAGTCATTAATTTGATTGTCCAATATTTCCCTTATGAGATAATGCCTCTCATAGCAAATGTGTACAGCGCGAGCTGAAAATGCATTTACAGCACTAAAAAACCAAACTTTTATAACAGCTAAACCAAACGTTTCCAATGTAAATTTCCACCTTTATATAGTGTAGAAAGGCATCCTGAAGCCTGGAAAGTCATTAATTTGATTGTCCAGTATTTCCTTCATGAGATATTGCAACACTTAGAAAAAGTGTACAGCGCCAGCAGACAATGAATTTTCAGCACTAAAAAAACGAAACTTCATTAACAGCTAAACCAAACGTTTCCAATGTAAATTTCCACATTTATAGAGTGTAAAAAGGCATCCTGAAGCCTGGGAAGTCATTAATTTGATTGTCCAGTATTTCCCTTATGAGATAATGCCTCACATAGCAAATGTGTACAGTGCGAGCTGAAAATGCATTTTCAGCACTAAAAAACCAAACTTTTATAACAGCTAAACCAAACGTTTCCAATGTAAATTTCCACCTTTATATAGTGTAAAAAGACATCCTGAAGCCTGGGCAGTCATTAATTTGATTGTCCAGTATTTCCCTTATGAGATAATGCCTCACATAGCAAATGTGTACAGCGCGAGCTGAAAATGCATTTACAGCACTAAAAAAACAAACTTTTATAACAGCTAAACCAAACGTTTCCAATGTAAATTTCCACATTTATAGAGTGTAAAAATGCATCCTGAAGCCTGGGAAGTCATTAATTTGATTGTCCAGTATTTCCCTTATGAGATAATGCCTCACATAGCAAATGTGTACAGTGCGAGCTGAAAATGCATTTTCAGCACTAAAAAACCAAACTTTTATAACAGCTAAACCAAACGTTTCCAATGTAAATTTCCACCTTTATATAGTGTAAAAAGACATCCTGAAGCCTGGGCAGTCATTAATTTGATTGTCCAATATTTACCTTATGAGATAATGCCTCTCATAGCAAATGTGTACAGCGCGAGCTGAAAATGCATTTACAGCACTAAAAAACCAAACTTTTATAACAGCTAAACCAAACGTTTCCAATGTAAATTTCCACCTTTATATAGTGTAGAAAGGCATCCTGAAGCCTGGAAAGTCATTAATTTGATTGTCCAGTATTTCCTTCATGAGATATTGCAACACTTAGAAAAAGTGTACAGCGCCAGTAGACAATGAATTTTCAGCACTAAAAAAACGATACTTCATTAACAGCTAAACTAAACGTTTCCAATGTAAATTTCCACCTTTATATAGTGTAAAAAGACATCCTGAAGCCTGGGCAGTCATTAATTTGATTGTCCAATATTTCCCTTATGAGATAATGCCTCTCATAGCAAATGTGTACAGCGCGAGCTGAAAATGCATTTACAGCACTAAAAAACCAAACTTTTATAACAGCTAAACCAAACGTTTCCAATGTAAATTTCCACCTTTATATAGTGTAGAAAGGCATCCTGGAGCCTGGAAAGTCATTAATTTGATTGTCCAGTATTTCCTTCATGAGATATTGCAACACTTAGAAAAAGTGTACAGCGCCAGCAGACAATGAATTTTCAGCACTAAAAAAACCAAACTTTTATAACAGCTAAACCAAACGTTTCCAATGTAAATTTCCACCTTTATATAGTGTAAAAAGACATCCTGAAGCCTGGGCAGTCATTAATTTGATTGTCCAGTATTTCCCTTATGAGATAATGCCTCACATAGCAAATGTGTACAGCGCGAGCTGAAAATGCATTTACAGCACTAAAAAAACAAACTTTTATAACAGCTAAACCAAACGTTTCCAATGTAAATTTCCACCTTTATATAGTGTAGAAAGGCATCCTGAAGCCTGGAAAGTCATTAATTTGATTGTCCAGTATTTCCTACATGAGATATTGCAAAACTTAGAAAAAGTGTACAGCGCCAGCAGACAATGAATTTTCAGCACTAAAAAAACGAAACTTCATTAACAGCTAAACCAAACGTTTCCAATGTAAATTTCCACATTTATAGAGTGTAAAAAGGCATCCTGAAGCCTGGGAAGTCATTAATTTGATTGTCCAGTATTTCCCTTATGAGATAATGCCTCACATAGCAAATGTGTACAGTGCGAGCTGAAAATGCATTTTCAGCACTAAAAAAACAAACTTATATAACACCTAAACCAAACGTTTCCAATGTAAATTTCCACCTTTATATAGTGTAAAAAGACATCCTGAAGCCTGGGCAGTCATTAATTTGATTGTCCAATATTTCCCTTATGAGATAATGCCTCTCATAGCAAATGTGTACAGCGCGAGCTGAAAATGCATTTACAGCACTAAAAAACCAAACTTTTATAACAGCTAAACCAAACGTTTCCAATGTAAATTTCCACCTTTATATAGTGTAAAAAGACATCCTGAAGCCTGGGCAGTCATTAATTTGATTGTCCAATATTTCCCTTATGAGATAATGCCTCTCATAGCAAATGTGTACAGCGCGAGCTGAAAATGCATTTTCAGCACTAAAAAACCAAACTTTTATAACAGCTAAACCAAACGTTTCAAATTTAAATTTCCACCTTTATATAGTGTAAAAAGACATCCTGAAGCCTGGGCAGTCATTAATTTGATTGTCCAATATTTCCCTTATGAGATAATGCCTCTCATAGCAAATGTGTACAGTGCGAGCTGAAAATGCATTTACAGCACTAAAAAAACAAACTTTTATAACAGCTAAACCAAACGTTTCCAATGTAAATTTCCACCTTTATATAGTTAAAAAAGACATCCTGAAGCCTGGGCAGTCATTAATTTGATTGTCCAATATTTCCCTTATGAGATAATGCCTCTCATAGCAAATGTGTACAGTGCGAGCTGAAAATGCATTTACAGCACTAAAAAAACAAACTTTTATAACAGCTAAACCAAACGTTTCCAATGTAAATTTCCACCTTTATATAGTGTAAAAAGACATCCTGAAGCCTGGGCAGTCATTAATTTGATTGTCCAATATTTCCCTTATGAGATAATGCCTCTCATAGCAAATGTGTACAGCGCGAGCTGAAAATGCATTTACAGCACTAAAAAACCAAACTTTTATAACAGCTAAACCAAACGTTTCCAATGTAAATTTCCACCTTTATATAGTGTAGAAAGGCATCCTGAAGCCTGGAAAGTCATTAATTTGATTGTCCAGTATTTCCTTCATGAGATATTGCAACACTTAGAAAAAGTGTACAGCGCCAGCAGACAATGAATTTTCAGCACTAAAAAAACGAAACTTCATTAACAGCTAAACCAAACGTTTCCAATGTAAATTTCCACATTTATAGAGTGTAAAAAGGCATCCTGAAGCCTGGGAAGTCATTAATTTGATTGTCCAGTATTTCCCTTATGAGATAATGCCTCACATAGCAAATGTGTACAGTGCGAGCTGAAAATGCATTTACAGCACTAAAAAAACAAACTTTTATAACAGCTAAACCAAACGTTTCCAATGTAAATTTCCACCTTTATATAGTGTAGAAAGGCATCCTGAAGCCTGGAAAGTCATTAATTTGATTGTCCAGTATTTCCTTCATGAGATATTGCAACACTTAGAAAAAGTGTACAGCGCCAGCAGACAATGAATTTTCAGCACTAAATAAACGAAACTTCATTAACAGCTAAAGTAAACGTTTCCAATGTAAATTTCCACCTTTATATAGTGTAAAAAGACATCCTGAAGCCTGGGCAGTCATTAATTTGATTGTCCAATATTTCCCTTATGAGATAATGCCTCTCATAGCAAATGTGTACAGTGCGAGCTGAAAATGCATTTACAGCACTAAAAAAACAAACTTTTATAACAGCTAAACCAAACGTTTCCAATGTAAATTTCCACCTTTATATAGTGTAAAAAGACATCCTGAAGCCTGGGCAGTCATTAATTTGATTGTCCAATATTTCCCTTATGAGATAATGCCTCTCATAGCAAATGTGTACAGCGCGAGCTGAAAATGCATTTACAGCACTAAAAAACCAAACTTTTATAACAGCTAAACCAAACGTTTCCAATGTAAATTTCCACCTTTATATAGTGTAGAAAGGCATCCTGAAGCCTGGAAAGTCATTAATTTGATTGTCCAGTATTTCCTTCATGAGATATTGCAACACTTAGAAAAAGTGTACAGCGCCAGCAGACAATGAATTTTCAGCACTAAAAAAAACGAAACTTCATTAACAGCTAAACCAAACGTTTCCAATGTAAATTTCCACATTTATAGAGTGTAAAAAGGCATCCTGAAGCCTGGGAAGTCATTAATTTGATTGTCCAGTATTTCCCTTATGAGATAATGCCTCACATAGCAAATGTGTACAGTGCGAGCTGAAAATGCATTTACAGCACTAAAAAAACAAACTTTTATAACAGCTAAACCAAACGTTTCCAATGTAAATTTCCATCTTTATATAGTGTAGAAAGGCATCCTGAAGCCTGGAAAGTCATTAATTTGATTGTCCAGTATTTCCTTCATGAGATATTGCAACACTTAGAAAAAGTGTACAGCGCCAGCAGACAATGAATTTTCAGCACTAAATAAACGAAACTTCATTAACAGCTAAACCAAACGTTTCCAATGTAAATTTCCACCTTTATATAGTGTAAAAAGACATCCTGAAGCCTGGGCAGTCATTAATTTGATTGTCCAATGTTTCCCTTATGAGATAATGCCTCTCATAGCAAATGTGTACAGCGCGAGCTGAAAATGCATTTACAGCACTAAAAAAACAAACTTTTATAACAGCTAAACCAAACGTTTCCAATGTAAATTTCCACCTTTATATAGTGTAGAAAGGCATCCTGAAGCCTGGAAAGTCATTAATTTGATTGTCCAGTATTTCCTTCATGAGATATTGCAACACTTAGAAAAAGTGTACAGCGCCAGCAGACAATGAATTTTCAGCACTAAAAAAAACGAAACTTCATTAACAGCTAAACCAAACGTTTCCAATGTAAATTTCCACATTTATAGAGTGTAAAAAGGCATCCTGAAGCCTGGGAAGTCATTAATTTGATTGTCCAGTATTTCCCTTATGAGATAATGCCTCTCATTGCAAATGTGTACAGCGCGAGCTGAAAATGCATTTTCAGCACTAAAAAACCAAACTTTTATAACACCTAAACCAAACGTTTCCAATGTAAATTTCCTCCTTTATATAGTGTAAAAAGACATCCTGAAGCCTGGGCAGTCATTAATTTGATTGTCCAATATTTCCCTTATGAGATAATGCCTCTCATAGCAAATGTGTACAGCGCGAGGTGAAAATGCATTTACAGCACTAAAAAACCAAACTTTTATAATAGCTAAACCAAACGTTTCCAATGTAAATTTCCACCTTTATATAGTGTAGAAAGGCACCCTGAAGCCTGGAAAGTCATTAATTTGATTGTCCAGTATTTCCTTCATGAGATATTGCAACATTTAGAAAAAGTGTACAGCGCCAGCAGACAATGAATTTTCAGCACTAAAAAAACGAAACTTCATTAACAGCTAAACTAAACGTTTCCAATGTAAATTCCCACCTTTATATAGTGTAAAAAGACATCCTGAAGCCCGGGCAGCCATTAATTTGATTGTCCAATATTTCCCTTATGAGATAATGCCTCTCATAGCAAATGTGTACAGCGCGAGCTGAAAATGCATTTACAGCACTAAAAAACCAAACTTTTATAACAGCTAAACCAAACGTTTCCAATGTAAATTTCCACCTTTATATAGTGTAAAAAGACATCCTGAAGCCTGGGCAGTCATTAATTTGATTGTCCAATATTTCCCTTATGAGATAATGCCTCTCATAGCAAATGTGTACAGCGCGAGCTGAAAATGCATTTACAGCACTAAAAAAACAAACTTTTATAACAGCTAAACCAAACGTTTCCAATGTAAATTTCCACCTTTATATAGTGTAGAAAGGCATCCTGAAGCCTGGAAAGTCATTAATTTGATTGTCCAGTATTTCCTTCATGAGATATTGCAACACTTAGAAAAAGTGTACAGCGCCAGCAGACAATGAATTTTCAGCACTAAAAAAACGAAACTTCATTAACAGCTAAACTAAATGTTTCCAATGTAAATTTCCACCTTTATATAGTGTAAAAAGACATCCTGAAGCCTGGGCAGTCATTAATTTGATTGTCCAATATTTCCCTTATGAGATAATGCCTCTCATAGCAAATGTGTACAGCGCGAGCTGAAAATGCATTTACAGCACTAAAAAACCAAACTTTTATAACAGCTAAACCAAACGTTTCCAATGTAAATTTCCACCTTTATATAGTGTAAAAAGGCATCCTGAAGCCTGGAAAGTCTTTAATTTGATTGTCCAGTATTTCCTTCATGAGATATTGCAACACTTAGAAAAAGTGTACAGCGCCAGCAGACAATGAATTTCCAGCACTAAAAAAACGAAACTTCATTAACAGCTAAACTAAACGTTTCCAATGTAAATTTCCACCTTTATATAGTGTAAAAAGACATCCTGAAGCCTGGGCAGTCATTAATTTGATTGTCCAATATTTCCCTTATGAGATAATGCCTCTCATAGCAAATGTGTACAGCGCGAGCTGAAAATGCATTTACAGCACTAAAAAACCAAACTTTTATAACAGCTAAACCAAACGTTTCCAATGTAAATTTCCACCTTTATATAGTGTAGAAAGGCATCCTGAAGCCTGGAAAGTCATTAATTTGATTGTCCAGTATTTCCTTCATGAGATATTGCAACACTTAGAAAAAGTGTACAGCGCCAGCAGACAATGAATTTTCAGCACTAAAAAAACGAAACTTCATTAACAGCTAAACCAAACGTTTCCAATGTAAATTTCCACATTTATAGAGTGTAAAAAGGCATCCTGAAGCCTGGGAAGTCATTAATTTGATTGTCCAGTATTTCCCTTATGAGATAATGCCTCACATAGCAAATGTGTACAGTGCGAGCTGAAAATGCATTTTCAGCACTAAAAAACCAAACTTTTATAACAGCTAAACCAAACGTTTCCAATGTAAATTTCCACCTTTATATAGTGTAAAAAGACATCCTGAAGCCTGGGCAGTCATTAATTTGATTGTCCAGTATTTCCCTTATGAGATAATGCCTCACATAGCAAATGTGTACAGCGCGAGCTGAAAATGCATTTACAGCACTAAAAAAACAAACTTTTATAACAGCTAAACCAAACGTTTCCAATGTAAATTTCCACATTTATAGAGTGTAAAAATGCATCTGAAGCCTGGGAAGTCATTAATTTGATTGTCCAGTATTTCCCTTATGAGATAATGCCTCACATAGCAAATGTGTACAGTGCGAGCTGAAAATGCATTTTCAGCACTAAAAAACCAAACTTTTATAACAGCTAAACCAAACGTTTCCAATGTAAATTTCCACCTTTATATAGTGTAAAAAGACATCCTGAAGCCTGGGCAGTCATTAATTTGATTGTCCATTATTTCCCTTATGAGATAATGCCTCTCATAGCAAATGTGTACAGCGCGAGCTGAAAATGCATTTACAGCACTAAAAAACCAAACTTTTATAACAGCTAAACCAAACGTTTCCAATGTAAATTTCCACATTTATAGAGTGTAGAAAGGCATCCTGGAGCCTGGAAAGTCATTAATTTGATTGTCCAGTATTTCCTTCATGAGATATTGCAACACTTAGAAAAAGTGTACAGCGCCAGTAGACAATGAATTTTCAGCACTAAAAAAACGAAACTTCATTAACAGCTAAACTAAACGTTTCCAATGTAAATTTCCACCTTTATATAGTGTAAAAAGACATCCTGAAGCCTGGGCAGTCAATAATTTGATTGTCCAATATTTCCCTTATGAGATAATGCCTCTCATAGCAAATGTGTACAGCGCGAGCTGAAAATGCATTTACAGCACTAAAAAACCAAACTTTTATAACAGCTAAACCAAACGTTTCCAATGTAAATTTCCACCTTTATATAGTGTAGAAAGGCATCCTGGAGCCTGGAAAGTCATTAATTTGATTGTCCAGTATTTCCTTCATGAGATATTGCAACACTTAGAAAAAGTGTACAGCGCCAGCAGACAATGAATTTTCAGCACTAAAAAAAACAAACTTTTATAACAGCTAAACCAAACGTTTCCAATGTAAATTTCCACCTTTATATAGTGTAAAAAGACATCCTGAAGCCTGGGCAGTCATTAATTTGATTGTCCAGTATTTCCCTTATGAGATAATGCCTCACATAGCAAATGTGTACAGCGCGAGCTGAAAATGCATTTACAGCACTAAAAAAACAAACTTTTATAACAGCTAAACCAAACGTTTCCAATGTAAATTTCCACCTTTATATAGTGTAGAAAGGCATCCTGAAGCCTGGAAAGTCATTAATTTGATTGTCCAGTATTTCCTACATGAGATATTGCAAAACTTAGAAAAAGTGTACAGCGCCAGCAGACAATGAATTTTCAGCACTAAAAAAACGAAACTTCATTAACAGCTAAACCAAACGTTTCCAATGTAAATTTCCACCTTTATATAGTGTAAAAAGACATCCTGAAGCCTGGGCAGTCATTAATTTGATTGTCCAATATTTCCCTTATGAGATAATGCCTCTCATAGCAAATGTGTACAGTGCGAGCTGAAAATGCATTTACAGCACTAAAAAAACAAACTTTTATAACAGCTAAACCAAACGTTTCCAATGTAAATTTCCACCTTTATATAGTGTAAAAAGACATCCTGAAGCCTGGGCAGTCATTAATTTGATTGTCCAATATTTCCCTTATGAGATAATGCCTCTCATAGCAAATGTGTACAGCGCGAGCTGAAAATGCATTTACAGCACTAAAAAACCAAACTTTTATAACAGCTAAACCAAACGTTTCCAATGTAAATTTCCACCTTTATATAGTGTAGAAAGGCATCCTGAAGCCTGGAAAGTCATTAATTTGATTGTCCAGTATTTCCTTCATGAGATATTGCAACACTTAGAAAAAGTGTACAGCGCCAGTAGACAATGAATTTTCAGCACTAAAAAAACGAAACTTCATTAACAGCTAAACTAAACGTTTCCAATGTAAATTTCCACCTATATATAGTGTAAAAAGACATCCTGAAGCCTGGGCAGTCAATAATTTGATTGTCCAATATTTCCCTTATGAGATAATGCCTCTCATAGCAAATGTGTACAGCGCGAGCTGAAAATGCATTTACAGCACTAAAAAACCAAACTTTTATAACAGCTAAACCAAACGTTTCCAATGTAAATTTCCACCTTTATATAGTGTAGAAAGGCATCCTGGAGCCTGGAAAGTCATTAATTTGATTGTCCAGTATTTCCTTCATGAGATATTGCAACACTTAGAAAAAGTGTACAGCGCCAGCAGACAATGAATTTTCAGCACTAAAAAAACCAAACTTTTATAACAGCTAAACCAAACGTTTCCAATGTAAATTTCCACCTTTATATAGTGTAAAAAGACATCCTGAAGCCTGGGCAGTCATTAATTTGATTGTCCAGTATTTCCCTTATGAGATAATGCCTCACATAGCAAATGTGTACAGCGCGAGCTGAAAATGCATTTACAGCACTAAAAAAACAAAATTTTATAACAGCTAAACCAAACGTTTCCAATGTAAATTTCCACCTTTATATAGTGTAGAAAGGCATCCTGAAGCCTGGAAAGTCATTAATTTGATTGTCCAGTATTTCCTACATGAGATATTGCAAAACTTAGAAAAAGTGTACAGCGCCAGCAGACAATGAATTTTCAGCACTAAAAAAACGAAACTTCATTAACAGCTAAACCAAACGTTTCCAATGTAAATTTCCACATTTATAGAGTGTAAAAAGGCATCCTGAAGCCTGGGAAGTCATTAATTTGATTGTCCAGTATTTCCCTTATGAGAAATACTGCCTCACATAGCAAATGTGTACAGTGCGAGCTGAAAATGCATTTTCAGCACTAAAAAACCAAACTTATATAACACCTAAACCAAACGTTTCCAATGTAAATTTCCACCTTTATATAGTGTAAAAAGACATCATGAAGCCTGGGCAGTCATTAATTTGATTGTCCAATATTTCCCTTATGAGATAATGCCTCTCATAGCAAATGTGTACAGCGCGAGCTGAAAATGCATTTACAGCACTAAAAAAACAAACTTTTATAACAGCTAAACCAAACGTTTCCAATGTAAATTTCCACCTTTATATATGTAAAAAGACATCCTGAAGCCTGGGCAGTCATTAATTTGATTGTCCAATATTTCCCTTATGAGATAATGCCTCTCATAGCAAATGTGTACAGCGCGAGCTGAAAATGCATTTTCAGCACTAAAAAACCAAACTTTTATAACAGCTAAACCAAACGTTTCAAATGTAAATTTCCACCTTTATATAGTGTAAAAAGACATCCTGAAGCCTGGGCAGTCATTAATTTGATTGTCCAATATTTCCCTTATGAGATAATGCCTCTCATAGCAAATGTGTAAAGTGCGAGCTGAAAATGCATTTACAGCACTAAAAAAACAAACTTTTATAACAGCTAAACCAAACGTTTCCAATGTAAATTTCCACCTTTATATAGTGTAAAAAGACATCCTGAAGCCTGGGCAGTCATTAATTTGATTGTCCAATATTTCCCTTATGAGATAATGCCTCTCATAGCAAATGTGTACAGCGCGAGCTGAAAATGCATTTACAGCACTAAAAAAACAAACTTTTATAACAGCTAAACCAAACGTTTCCAATGTAAATTTCCACCTTTATATAGTGTAGAAAGGCATCCTGAAGCCTGGAAAGTCATTAATTTGATTGTCCAGTATTTCCTTCATGAGATATTGCAACACTTAGAAAAAGTGTACAGCGCCAGCAGACAATGAATTTTCAGCACTAAAAAAACGAAACTTCATTAACAGCTAAACTAAATGTTTCCAATGTAAATTTCCACCTTTATATAGTGTAAAAAGACATCCTGAAGCCTGGGCAGTCATTAATTTGATTGTCCAATATTTCCCTTATGAGATAATGCCTCTCATAGCAAATGTGTACAGCGCGAGCTGAAAATGCATTTACAGCACTAAAAAACCAAACTTTTATAACAGCTAAACCAAACGTTTCCAATGTAAATTTCCACCTTTATATAGTGTAAAAAGGCATCCTGAAGCCTGGAAAGTCTTTAATTTGATTGTCCAGTATTTCCTTCATGAGATATTGCAACACTTAGAAAAAGTGTACAGCGCCAGCAGACAATGAATTTCCAGCACTAAAAAAACGAAACTTCATTAACAGCTAAACTAAACGTTTCCAATGTAAATTTCCACCTTTATATAGTGTAAAAAGACATCCTGAAGCCTGGGCAGTCATTAATTTGATTGTCCAATATTTCCCTTATGAGATAATGCCTCTCATAGCAAATGTGTACAGCGCGAGCTGAAAATGCATTTACAGCACTAAAAAACCAAACTTTTATAACAGCTAAACCAAACGTTTCCAATGTAAATTTCCACCTTTATATAGTGTAAAAAGACATCCTGAAGCCTGGGCAGTCATTAATTTGATTGTCCATTATTTCCCTTATGAGATAATGCCTCTCATAGCAAATGTGTACAGCGCGAGCTGAAAATGCATTTACAGCACTAAAAAACCAAACTTTTATAACAGCTAAACCAAACGTTTCCAATGTAAATTTCCACCTTTATATAGTGTAGAAAGGCATCCTGAAGCCTGGAAAGTCATTAATTTGATTGTCCAGTATTTCCTTCATGAGATATTGCAACACTTAGAAAAAGTGTACAGCGCCAGTAGACAATGAATTTTCAGCACTAAAAAAACGAAACTTCATTAACAGCTAAACTAAACGTTTCCAATGTAAATTTCCACCTTTATATAGTGTAAAAAGACATCCTGAAGCCTGGGCAGTCAATAATTTGATTGTCCAATATTTCCCTTATGAGATAATGCCTCTCATAGCAAATGTGTACAGCGCGAGCTGAAAATGCATTTACAGCACTAAAAAACCAAACTTTTATAACAGCTAAACCAAACGTTTCCAATGTAAATTTCCACCTTTATATAGTGTAGAAAGGCATCCTGGAGCCTGGAAAGTCATTAATTTGATTGTCCAGTATTTCCTTCATGAGATATTGCAACACTTAGAAAAAGTGTACAGCGCCAGCAGACAATGAATTTTCAGCACTAAAAAAACCAAACTTTTATAACAGCTAAACCAAACGTTTCCAATGTAAATTTCCACCTTTATATAGTGTAAAAAGACATCCTGAAGCCTGGGCAGTCATTAATTTGATTGTCCAGTATTTCCCTTATGAGATAATGCCTCACATAGCAAATGTGTACAGCGCGAGCTGAAAATGCATTTACAGCACTAAAAAAACAAACTTTTATAACAGCTAAACCAAACGTTTCCAATGTAAATTTCCACCTTTATATAGTGTAGAAAGGCATCCTGAAGCCTGGAAAGTCATTAATTTGATTGTCCAGTATTTCCTACATGAGATATTGCAAAACTTAGAAAAAGTGTACAGCGCCAGCAGACAATGAATTTTCAGCACTAAAAAAACGAAACTTCATTAACAGCTAAACCAAACGTTTCCAATGTAAATTTCCACCTTTATATAGTGTAAAAAGACATCCTGAAGCCTGGGCAGTCATTAATTTGATTGTCCAATATTTCCCTTATGAGATAATGCCTCTCATAGCAAATGTGTACAGTGCGAGCTGAAAATGCATTTACAGCACTAAAAAAACAAACTTTTATAACAGCTAAACCAAACGTTTCCAATGTAAATTTCCACCTTTATATAGTGTAAAAAGACATCCTGAAGCCTGGGCAGTCATTAATTTGATTGTCCAATATTTCCCTTATGAGATAATGCCTCTCATAGCAAATGTGTACAGCGCGAGCTGAAAATGCATTTACAGCACTAAAAAACCAAACTTTTATAACAGCTAAACCAAACGTTTCCAATGTAAATTTCCACCTTTATATAGTGTAGAAAGGCATCCTGAAGCCTGGAAAGTCATTAATTTGATTGTCCAGTATTTCCTTCATGAGATATTGCAACACTTAGAAAAAGTGTACAGCGCCAGTAGACAATGAATTTTCAGCACTAAAAAAACGAAACTTCATTAACAGCTAAACTAAACGTTTCCAATGTAAATTTCCACCTATATATAGTGTAAAAAGACATCCTGAAGCCTGGGCAGTCAATAATTTGATTGTCCAATATTTCCCTTATGAGATAATGCCTCTCATAGCAAATGTGTACAGCGCGAGCTGAAAATGCATTTACAGCACTAAAAAACCAAACTTTTATAACAGCTAAACCAAACGTTTCCAATGTAAATTTCCACCTTTATATAGTGTAGAAAGGCATCCTGGAGCCTGGAAAGTCATTAATTTGATTGTCCAGTATTTCCTTCATGAGATATTGCAACACTTAGAAAAAGTGTACAGCGCCAGCAGACAATGAATTTTCAGCACTAAAAAAACCAAACTTTTATAACAGCTAAACCAAACGTTTCCAATGTAAATTTCCACCTTTATATAGTGTAAAAAGACATCCTGAAGCCTGGGCAGTCATTAATTTGATTGTCCAGTATTTCCCTTATGAGATAATGCCTCACATAGCAAATGTGTACAGCGCGAGCTGAAAATGCATTTACAGCACTAAAAAAACAAAATTTTATAACAGCTAAACCAAACGTTTCCAATGTAAATTTCCACCTTTATATAGTGTAGAAAGGCATCCTGAAGCCTGGAAAGTCATTAATTTGATTGTCCAGTATTTCCTACATGAGATATTGCAAAACTTAGAAAAAGTGTACAGCGCCAGCAGACAATGAATTTTCAGCACTAAAAAAACGAAACTTCATTAACAGCTAAACCAAACGTTTCCAATGTAAATTTCCACATTTATAGAGTGTAAAAAGGCATCCTGAAGCCTGGGAAGTCATTAATTTGATTGTCCAGTATTTCCCTTATGAGATAATGCCTCACATAGCAAATGTGTACAGTGCGAGCTGAAAATGCATTTTCAGCACTAAAAAACCAAACTTATATAACACCTAAACCAAACGTTTCCAATGTAAATTTCCACCTTTATATAGTGTAAAAAGACATCATGAAGCCTGGGCAGTCATTAATTTGATTGTCCAATATTTCCCTTATGAGATAATGCCTCTCATAGCAAATGTGTACAGCGCGAGCTGAAAATGCATTTACAGCACTAAAAAAACAAACTTTTATAACAGCTAAACCAAACGTTTCCAATGTAAATTTCCACCTTTATATATGTAAAAAGACATCCTGAAGCCTGGGCAGTCATTAATTTGATTGTCCAATATTTCCCTTATGAGATAATGCCTCTCATAGCAAATGTGTACAGCGCGAGCTGAAAATGCATTTTCAGCACTAAAAAACCAAACTTTTATAACAGCTAAACCAAACGTTTCAAATGTAAATTTCCACCTTTATATAGTGTAAAAAGACATCCTGAAGCCTGGGCAGTCATTAATTTGATTGTCCAATATTTCCCTTATGAGATAATGCCTCTCATAGCAAATGTGTAAAGTGCGAGCTGAAAATGCATTTACAGCACTAAAAAAACAAACTTTTATAACAGCTAAACCAAACGTTTCCAATGTAAATTTCCACCTTTATATAGTGTAAAAAGACATCCTGAAGCCTGGGCAGTCATTAATTTGATTGTCCAATATTTCCCTTATGAGATAATGCCTCTCATAGCAAATGTGTACAGTGCGAGCTGAAAATGCATTTACAGCACTAAAAAAACAAACTTTTATAACAGCTAAACCAAACGTTTCCAATGTAAATTTCCACCTTTATAGAGTGTAAAAAGGCATCCTGAAGCCTGGGAAGTCATTAATTTGATTGTCCAGTATTTCCCTTATGAGATAATGCCTCACATAGCAAATGTGTACAGTGCGAGCTGAAAATGCATTTTCAGCACTAAAAAACCAAACTTATATAACACCTAAACCAAACGTTTCCAATGTAAATTTCCACCTTTATATAGTGTAAAAAGACATCCTGAAGCCTGGGCAGTCATTAATTTGATTGTCCAATATTTCCCTTATGAGATAATGCCTCTCATAGCAAATGTGTAAAGTGCGAGCTGAAAATGCATTTACAGCACTAAAAAAACAAACTTTTATAACAGCTAAACCAAACGTTTCCAATGTAAATTTCCACCTTTATATAGTGTAAAAAGACATCCTGAAGCCTGGGCAGTCATTAATTTGATTGTCCAATATTTCCCTTATGAGATAATGCCTCTCATAGCAAATGTGTACAGTGCGAGCTGAAAATGCATTTACAGCACTAAAAAACCAAACTTTTATAACAGCTAAACCAAACGTTTCCAATGTAAATTTCCACCTTTATATAGTGTAAAAAGACATCCTGAAGCCTGGGCAGTCATTAATTTGATTGTCCAATATTTCCCTTATGAGATAATGCCTCTCATAGCAAATGTGTACAGCGCGAGCTGAAAATGCATTTTCAGCACTAAAAAACCAAACTTTTATAACAGCTAAACCAAACGTTTCAAATGTAAATTTCCACCTTTATATAGTGTAAAAAGACATCCTGAAGCCTGGGCAGTCATTAATTTGATTGTCCAATATTTCCCTTATGAGATAATGCCTCTCATAGCAAATGTGTAAAGTGCGAGCTGAAAATGCATTTACAGCACTAAAAAAACAAACTTTTATAACAGCTAAACCAAACGTTTCCAATGTAAATTTCCACCTTTATATAGTGTAAAAAGACATCCTGAAGCCTGGGCAGTCATTAATTTGATTGTCCAATATTTCCCTTATGAGATAATGCCTCTCATAGCAAATGTGTACAGTGCGAGCTGAAAATGCATTTACAGCACTAAAAAACCAAACTTTTATAACAGCTAAACCAAACGTTTCCAATGTAAATTTCCACCTTTATATAGTGTAAAAAGACATCCTGAAGCCTGGGCAGTCATTAATTTGATTGTCCAATATTTCCCTTATGAGATAATGCCTCTCATAGCAAATGTGTACAGCGCGAGCTGAAAATGCATTTACAGCACTAAAAAACCAAACTTTTATAACAGCTAAACCAAACGTTTCCAATGTAAATTTCCACCTTTATATAGTGTAGAAAGGCATCCTGAAGCCTGGAAAGTCATTAATTTGATTGTCCAGTATTTCCTTCATGAGATATTGCAACACTTAGAAAAAGTGTACAGCGCCAGCAGACAATGAATTTTCAGCACTAAAAAAACGAAACTTCATTAACAGCTAAACCAAACGTTTCCAATGTAAATTTCCACATTTATAGAGTGTAAAAAGGCATCCTGAAGCCTGGGAAGTCATTAATTTGATTGTCCAGTATTTCCCTTATGAGATAATGCCTCACATAGCAAATGTGTACAGTGCGAGCTGAAAATGCATTTTCAGCACTAAAAAACCAAACTTATATAACACCTAAACCAAACGTTTCCAATGTAAATTTCCACCTTTATATAGTGTAAAAAGACATCCTGAAGCCTGGGCAGTCATTAATTTGATTGTCCAATATTTCCCTTATGAGATAATGCCTCTCATAGCAAATGTGTACAGCGCGAGCTGAAAATGCATTTACAGCACTAAAAAACCAAACTTTTATAACAGCTAAACCAAACGTTTCCAATGTAAATTTCCACCTTTATATAGTGTAAAAAGACATCCTGAAGCCTGGGCAGTCATTAATTTGATTGTCCAATATTTCCCTTATGAGATAATGCCTCTCATAGCAAATGTGTACAGCGCGAGCTGAAAATGCATTTTCAGCACTAAAAAACCAAACTTTTATAACAGCTAAACCAAACGTTTCAAATGTAAATTTCCACCTTTATATAGTGTAAAAAGACATCCTGAAGCCTGGGCAGTCATTAATTTGATTGTCCAATATTTCCCTTATGAGATAATGCCTCTCATAGCAAATGTGTACAGTGCGAGCTGAAAATGCATTTACAGCACTAAAAAAACAAACTTTTATAACAGCTAAACCAAACGTTTCCAATGTAAATTTCCACCTTTATATAGTGTAAAAAGACATCCTGAAGCCTGGGCAGTCATTAATTTGATTGTCCAATATTTCCCTTATGAGATAATGCCTCTCATAGCAAATGTGTACAGTGCGAGCTGAAAATGCATTTACAGCACTAAAAAAACAAACTTTTATAACAGCTAAACCAAACGTTTCCAATGTAAATTTCCACCTTTATATAGTGTAAAAAGACATCCTGAAGCCTGGGCAGTCATTAATTTGATTGTCCAATATTTCCCTTATGAGATAATGCCTCTCATAGCAAATGTGTACAGCGCGAGCTGAAAATGCATTTACAGCACTAAAAAAACAAACTTTTATAACAGCTAAACCAAACGTTTCCAATGTAAATTTCCACCTTTATATAGTGTAGAAAGGCATCCTGAAGCCTGGAAAGTCATTAATTTGATTGTCCAGTATTTCCTTCATGAGATATTGCAACACTTAGAAAAAGTGTACAGCGCCAGCAGACAATGAATTTTCAGCACTAAAAAAACGAAACTTCATTAACAGCTAAACCAAACGTTTCCAATGTAAATTTCCACATTTATAGAGTGTAAAAAGGCATCCTGAAGCCTGGGAAGTCATTAATTTGATTGTCCAGTATTTCCCTTATGAGATAATGCCTCACATAGCAAATGTGTACAGTGCGAGCTGAAAATGCATTTACAGCACTAAAAAAACAAACTTTTATAACAGCTAAACCAAACGTTTCCAATGTAAATTTCCACCTTTATATAGTGTAGAAAGGCATCCTGAAGCCTGGAAAGTCATTAATTTGATTGTCCAGTATTTCCTTCATGAGATATTGCAACACTTAGAAAAAGTGTACAGCGCCAGCAGACAATGAATTTTCAGCACTAAATAAACGAAACTTCATTAACAGCTAAAGTAAACGTTTCCAATGTAAATTTCCACCTTTATATAGTGTAAAAAGACATCCTGAAGCCTGGGCAGTCATTAATTTGATTGTCCAATATTTCCCTTATGAGATAATGCCTCTCATAGCAAATGTGTACAGTGCGAGCTGAAAATGCATTTGCAGCACTAAAAAAACAAACTTTTATAACAGCTAAACCAAACGTTTCCAATGTAAATTTCCACCTTTATATAGTGTAAAAAGACATCCTGAAGCCTGGGCAGTCATTAATTTGATTGTCCAATATTTCCCTTATGAGATAATGCCTCTCATAGCAAATGTGTACAGCGCGAGCTGAAAATGCATTTACAGCACTAAAAAACCAAACTTTTATAACAGCTAAACCAAACGTTTCCAATGTAAATTTCCACCTTTATATAGTGTAGAAAGGCATCCTGAAGCCTGGAAAGTCATTAATTTGATTGTCCAGTATTTCCTTCATGAGATATTGCAACACTTAGAAAAAGTGTACAGCGCCAGCAGACAATGAATTTTCAGCACTAAAAAAACGAAACTTCATTAACAGCTAAACCAAACGTTTCCAATGTAAATTTCCACATTTATAGAGTGTAAAAAGGCATCCTGAAGCCTGGGAAGTCATTAATTTGATTGTCCAGTATTTCCCTTATGAGATAATGCCTCACATAGCAAATGTGTACAGTGCGAGCTGAAAATGCATTTTCAGCACTAAAAAACCAAACTTATATAACACCTAAACCAAACGTTTCCAATGTAAATTTCCACCTTTATATAGTGTAAAAAGACATCCTGAAGCCTGGGCAGTCATTAATTTGATTGTCCAATATTTCCCTTATGAGATAATGCCTCTCATAGCAAATGTGTACAGCGCGAGCTGAAAATGCATTTACAGCACTAAAAAACCAAACTTTTATAACAGCTAAACCAAACGTTTCCAATGTAAATTTCCACCTTTATATAGTGTAGAAAGGCATCCTGAAGCCTGGAAAGTCATTAATTTGATTGTCCAGTATTTCCTTCATGAGATATTGCAACACTTAGAAAAAGTGTACAGCGCCAGTAGACAATGAATTTTCAGCACTAAAAAAACGAAACTTCATTAACAGCTAAACTAAACGTTTCCAATGTAAATTTCCACCTATATATAGTGTAAAAAGACATCCTGAAGCCTGGGCAGTCAATAATTTGATTGTCCAATATTTCCCTTATGAGATAATGCCTCTCATAGCAAATGTGTACAGCGCGAGCTGAAAATGCATTTACAGCACTAAAAAACCAAACTTTTATAACAGCTAAACCAAACGTTTCCAATGTAAATTTCCACCTTTATATAGTGTAGAAAGGCATCCTGGAGCCTGGAAAGTCATTAATTTGATTGTCCAGTATTTCCTTCATGAGATATTGCAACACTTAGAAAAAGTGTACAGCGCCAGCAGACAATGAATTTTCAGCACTAAAAAAACCAAACTTTTATAACAGCTAAACCAAACGTTTCCAATGTAAATTTCCACCTTTATATAGTGTAAAAAGACATCCTGAAGCCTGGGCAGTCATTAATTTGATTGTCCAGTATTTCCCTTATGAGATAATGCCTCACATAGCAAATGTGTACAGCGCGAGCTGAAAATGCATTTACAGCACTAAAAAAACAAACTTTTATAACAGCTAAACCAAACGTTTCCAATGTAAATTTCCACCTTTATATAGTGTAGAAAGGCATCCTGAAGCCTGGAAAGTCATTAATTTGATTGTCCAGTATTTCCTACATGAGATATTGCAAAACTTAGAAAAAGTGTACAGCGCCAGCAGACAATGAATTTTCAGCACTAAAAAAACGAAACTTCATTAACAGCTAAACCAAACGTTTCCAATGTAAATTTCCACATTTATAGAGTGTAAAAAGGCATCCTGAAGCCTGGGAAGTCATTAATTTGATTGTCCAGTATTTCCCTTATGAGATAATGCCTCACATAGCAAATGTGTACAGTGCGAGCTGAAAATGCATTTTCAGCACTAAAAAACCAAACTTATATAACACCTAAACCAAACGTTTCCAATGTAAATTTCCACCTTTATATAGTGTAAAAAGACATCATGAAGCCTGGGCAGTCATTAATTTGATTGTCCAATATTTCCCTTATGAGATAATGCCTCTCATAGCAAATGTGTACAGCGCGAGCTGAAAATGCATTTACAGCACTAAAAAAACAAACTTTTATAACAGCTAAACCAAACGTTTCCAATGTAAATTTCCACCTTTATATATGTAAAAAGACATCCTGAAGCCTGGGCAGTCATTAATTTGATTGTCCAATATTTCCCTTATGAGATAATGCCTCTCATAGCAAATGTGTACAGCGCGAGCTGAAAATGCATTTTCAGCACTAAAAAACCAAACTTTTATAACAGCTAAACCAAACGTTTCAAATGTAAATTTCCACCTTTATATAGTGTAAAAAGACATCCTGAAGCCTGGGCAGTCATTAATTTGATTGTCCAATATTTCCCTTATGAGATAATGCCTCTCATAGCAAATGTGTAAAGTGCGAGCTGAAAATGCATTTACAGCACTAAAAAAACAAACTTTTATAACAGCTAAACCAAACGTTTCCAATGTAAATTTCCACCTTTATATAGTGTAAAAAGACATCCTGAAGCCTGGGCAGTCATTAATTTGATTGTCCAATATTTCCCTTATGAGATAATGCCTCTCATAGCAAATGTGTACAGTGCGAGCTGAAAATGCATTTACAGCACTAAAAAAACAAACTTTTATAACAGCTAAACCAAACGTTTCCAATGTAAATTTCCACCTTTATATAGTGTAAAAAGACATCCTGAAGCCTGGGCAGTCATTAATTTGATTGTCCAATATTTCCCTTATGAGATAATGCCTCTCATAGCAAATGTGTACAGCGCGAGCTGAAAATGCATTTACAGCACTAAAAAACCAAACTTTTATAACAGCTAAACCAAACGTTTCCAATGTAAATTTCCACCTTTATATAGTGTAGAAAGGCATCCTGAAGCCTGGAAAGTCATTAATTTGATTGTCCAGTATTTCCTTCATGAGATATTGCAACACTTAGAAAAAGTGTACAGCGCCAGCAGACAATGAATTTTCAGCACTAAAAAAACGAAACTTCATTAACAGCTAAACCAAACGTTTCCAATGTAAATTTCCACATTTATAGAGTGTAAAAAGGCATCCTGAAGCCTGGGAAGTCATTAATTTGATTGTCCAGTATTTCCCTTATGAGATAATGCCTCACATAGCAAATGTGTACAGTGCGAGCTGAAAATGCATTTACAGCACTAAAAAAACAAACTTTTATAACAGCTAAACCAAACGTTTCCAATGTAAATTTCCACCTTTATATAGTGTAGAAAGGCATCCTGAAGCCTGGAAAGTCATTAATTTGATTGTCCAGTATTTCCTTCATGAGATATTGCAACACTTAGAAAAAGTGTACAGCGCCAGCAGACAATGAATTTTCAGCACTAAATAAACGAAACTTCATTAACAGCTAAAGTAAACGTTTCCAATGTAAATTTCCACCTTTATATAGTGTAAAAAGACATCCTGAAGCCTGGGCAGTCATTAATTTGATTGTCCAATATTTCCCTTATGAGATAATGCCTCTCATAGCAAATGTGTACAGTGCGAGCTGAAAATGCATTTACAGCACTAAAAAAACAAACTTTTATAACAGCTAAACCAAACGTTTCCAATGTAAATTTCCACCTTTATATAGTGTAAAAAGACATCCTGAAGCCTGGGCAGTCATTAATTTGATTGTCCAATATTTCCCTTATGAGATAATGCCTCTCATAGCAAATGTGTACAGCGCGAGCTGAAAATGCATTTACAGCACTAAAAAACCAAACTTTTATAACAGCTAAACCAAACGTTTCCAATGTAAATTTCCACCTTTATATAGTGTAGAAAGGCATCCTGAAGCCTGGAAAGTCATTAATTTGATTGTCCAGTATTTCCTTCATGAGATATTGCAACACTTAGAAAAAGTGTACAGCGCCAGCAGACAATGAATTTTCAGCACTAAAAAAACGAAACTTCATTAACAGCTAAACCAAACGTTTCCAATGTAAATTTCCACATTTATAGAGTGTAAAAAGGCATCCTGAAGCCTGGGAAGTCATTAATTTGATTGTCCAGTATTTCCCTTATGAGATAATGCCTCACATAGCAAATGTGTACAGTGCGAGCTGAAAATGCATTTTCAGCACTAAAAAAACAAACTTATATAACACCTAAACCAAACGTTTCCAATGTAAATTTCCACCTTTATATAGTGTAAAAAGACATCCTGAAGCCTGGGCAGTCATTAATTTGATTGTCCAATATTTCCCTTATGAGATAATGCCTCTCATAGCAAATGTGTACAGCGCGAGCTGAAAATGCATTTACAGCACTAAAAAAACCAAACTTTTATAACAGCTAAACCAAACGTTTCCAATGTAAATTTCCACCTTTATATAGTGTAGAAAGGCATCCTGAAGCCTGGAAAGTCATTAATTTGATTGTCCAGTATTTCCTTCATGAGATATTGCAACATTTAGAAAAAGTGTACAGCGCCAGCAGACAATGAATTTTCAGCACTAAAAAAACGAAACTTCATTAACAGCTAAACTAAACGTTTCCAATGTAAATTTCCACCTTTATATAGTGTAAAAAGACATCCTGAAGCCCGGGCAGCCATTAATTTGATTGTCCAATATTTCCCTTATGAGATAATGCCTCTCATAGCAAATGTGTACAGCGCGAGCTGAAAATGCATTTACAGCACTAAAAAACCAAACTTTTATAACAGCTAAACCAAACGTTTCCAATGTAAATTTCCACCTTTATATAGTGTAAAAAGACATCCTGAAGCCTGCGCAGTCATTAATTTGATTGTCCAATATTTCCCTTATGAGATAATGCCTCTCATAGCAAATGTGTACAGCGCGAGCTGAAAATGCATTTACAAGCACTAAAAAACCAAACTTTTATAACAGCTAAACCAAACGTTTCCAATGTAAATTTCTACCTTTATATAGTGTAGAAAGGCATCCTGAAGCCTGGAAAGTCATTAATTTGATTGTCCAGTATTTCCTTCATGAGATATTGCAACACTTAGAAAAAGTGTACAGCGCCAGCAGACAATGAATTTTCAGCACTAAAAAAACGAAACTTCATTAACAGCTAAACTAAACGTTTCCAATGTAAATTTCCACCTTTATATAGTGTAAAAAGACATTCTGAAGCCTGGGCAGTCATTAATTTGATTGTCCAATATTTCCCTTATGAGATAATGCCTCTCATAGCAAATGTGTACAGCGCGAGCTGAAAATGCATTTACAGCACTAAAAAACCAAACTTTTATAACAGCTAAACCAAACGTTTCCAATGTAAATTTCCACCTTTATATAGTGTAGAAAGGCATCCTGAAGCCTGGAAAGTCATTAATTTGATTGTCCAGTATTTCCTTCATGAGATATTGCAACACTTAGAAAAAGTGTACAGCGCCAGCAGACAATGAATTTTCAGCACTAAAAAAACGAAACTTCATTAACAGCTAAACCAAACGTTTCCAATGTAAATTTCCACATTTATAGAGTGTAAAAAGGCATCCTGAAGCCTGGGAAGTCATTAATTTGATTGTCCAGTATTTCCCTTCTGAGATAATGCCTCACATAGCAAATGTGTACAGTGCGAGCTGAAAATGCATTTTCAGCACTAAAAAAACAAACTTTTATAACAGCTAAACTAAACGTTTCCAATGTAAATTTCCACCTTTATATAGTGTAAAAAGACATCCTGAAGCCTGGGCAGTCATTAATTTGATTGTCCAATATTTCCCTTATGAGATAATGCCTCTCATAGCAAATGTGTACAGCGCGAGCTGAAAATGCATTTACAGCACTAAAAAAACAAACTTTTATAACAGCTAAACTAAACGTTTCCAATGTAAATTTCCACCTTTATATAGTGTAAAAAGACATCCTGAAGCCTGGGCAGTCATTAATTTGATTGTCCAATATTTCCCTTATGAGATAATGCCTCTCATAGCAAATGTGTACAGCGCGAGCTGAAAATGCATTTACAGCACTAAAAACCCAAACTTTTATAACAGCTAAACCAAACGTTTCCAATGTAAATTTCCACCTTTATATAGTGTAGAAAGGCATCCTGAAGCCTGGAAAGTCATTAATTTGATTGTCCAGTATTTCCTTCATGAGATATTGCAACACTTAGAAAAGGTGTCCAGCGCCAGCAGACAATGAATTTTCAGCACTAAAAAAACGAAACTTCATTAACAGCTAAACCAAACGTTTCCAATGTAAATTTCCACATTTATAGAGTGTAAAAATGCATCCTGAAGCCTGGGAAGTCATTAATTTGATTGTGCAGTATTTCCCTTATGAGATAATGCCTCACATAGCAAATGTGTACAGTGCGAGCTGAAAATGCATTTTCAGCACTAAAAAACCAAACTTTTATAACAGCTAAACCAAACGTTTCCAATGTAAATTTCCACCTTTATATAGTGTAAAAAGGCATCCTGAAGCCTGGAAAGTCATTAATTTGATTGTCCAGTATTTCCTTCATGAGATATTGCAACACTTAGAAAAAGTGTACAGCGCCAGTAGACAATGAATTTTCAGCACTAAAAAAACGAAACTTCATTAACAGCTAAACTAAACGTTTCCAATGTAAATTTCCACCTTTATATAGTGTAAAAAGACATCCTGAAGCCTGGGCAGTCATTAATTTGATTGTCCAATATTTCCCTTATGAGATAATGCCTCTCATAGCAAATGTGTACAGCGCGAGCTGAAAATGCATTTACAGCACTAAAAAACCAAACTTTTATAACAGCTAAACCAAACGTTTCCAATGTAAATTTCCACCTTTATATAGTGTAGAAAGGCATCCTGGAGCCTGGAAAGTCATTAATTTGATTGTCCAGTATTTCCTTCATGAGATATTGCAACACTTAGAAAAAGTGTACAGCGCCAGCAGACAATGAATTTTCAGCACTAAAAAAACCAAACTTTCTATAACAGCTAAACCAAACGTTTCCAATGTAAATTTCCACCTTTATATAGTGTAAAAAGACATCCTGAAGCCTGGGCAGTCATTAATTTGATTGTCCAGTATTTCCCTTATGAGATAATGCCTCACATAGCAAATGTGTACAGCGCGAGCTGAAAATGCATTTACAGCACTAAAAAACCAAACTTTTATAACAGCTAAACCAAACGTTTCCAATGTAAATTTCCACCTTTATATAGTGTAGAAAGCCATCCTGAAGCCTGGAAAGTCATTAATTTGATTGTCCAGTATTTCCTACATGAGATATTGCAAAACTTAGAAAAAGTGTACAGCGCCAGCAGACAATGTTTTTTCAGCACTAAAAAAACGAAACTTCATTAACAGCTAAACCAAACGTTTCCAATGTAAATTTCCACATTTATAGAGTGTAAAAAGGCATCCTGAAGCCTGGGAAGTCATTAATTTGATTGTCCAGTATTTCCCTTATGAGATAATGCCTCTCATAGCAAATGTGTACAGCGCGAGCTGAAAATGCATTTACAGCACTAAAAAACCAAACTTTTATAACAGCTAAACCAAACGTTTCCAATGTAAATTTCCACCTTTATATAGTGTAGAAAGGCATCCTGGAGCCTGGAAAGTCATTAATTTGATTGTCCAGTATTTCCTTCATGAGATATTGCAACACTTAGAAAAAGTGTACAGCGCCAGCAGACAATGAATTTTCAGCACTAAAAAAACCAAACTTTTATAACAGCTAAACCAAACGTTTCCAATGTAAATTTCCACCTTTATATAGTGTAAAAAGACATCCTGAAGCCTGGGCAGTCATTAATTTGATTGTCCAGTATTTCCCTTATGAGATAATGCCTCACATAGCAAATGTGTACAGCGCGAGCTGAAAATGCATTTACAGCACTAAAAAAACAAACTTTTATAACAGCTAAACCAAACGTTTCCAATGTAAATTTCCACCTTTATATAGTGTAGAAAGGCATCCTGAAGCCTGGAAAGTCATTAATTTGATTGTCCAGTATTTCCTACATGAGATATTGCAAAACTTAGAAAAAGTGTACAGCGCCAGCAGACAATGAATTTTCAGCACTAAAAAAACGAAACTTCATTAACAGCTAAACCAAACGTTTCCAATGTAAATTTCCACATTTATAGAGTGTAAAAAGGCATCCTGAAGCCTGGGAAGTCATTAATTTGATTGTCCAGTATTTCCCTTATGAGATAATGCCTCACATAGCAAATGTGTACAGTGCGAGCTGAAAATGCATTTTCAGCACTAAAAAACCAAACTTATATAACACCTAAACCAAACGTTTCCAATGTAAATTTCCACCTTTATATAGTGTAAAAAGACATCATGAAGCCTGGGCAGTCATTAATTTGATTGTCCAATATTTCCCTTATGAGATAATGCCTCTCATAGCAAATGTGTACAGCGCGAGCTGAAAATGCATTTACAGCACTAAAAAAACAAACTTTTATAACAGCTAAACCAAACGTTTCCAATGTAAATTTCCACCTTTATATATGTAAAAAGACATCCTGAAGCCTGGGCAGTCATTAATTTGATTGTCCAATATTTCCCTTATGAGATAATGCCTCTCATAGCAAATGTGTACAGCGCGAGCTGAAAATGCATTTTCAGCACTAAAAAACCAAACTTTTATAACAGCTAAACCAAACGTTTCAAATGTAAATTTCCACCTTTATATAGTGTAAAAAGACATCCTGAAGCCTGGGCAGTCATTAATTTGATTGTCCAATATTTCCCTTATGAGATAATGCCTCTCATAGCAAATGTGTAAAGTGCGAGCTGAAAATGCATTTACAGCACTAAAAAAACAAACTTTTATAACAGCTAAACCAAACGTTTCCAATGTAAATTTCCACCTTTATATAGTGTAAAAAGACATCCTGAAGCCTGGGCAGTCATTAATTTGATTGTCCAATATTTCCCTTATGAGATAATGCCTCTCATAGCAAATGTGTACAGTGCGAGCTGAAAATGCATTTACAGCACTAAAAAAACAAACTTTTATAACAGCTAAACCAAACGTTTCCAATGTAAATTTCCACCTTTATATAGTGTAAAAAGACATCCTGAAGCCTGGGCAGTCATTAATTTGATTGTCCAATATTTCCCTTATGAGATAATGCCTCTCATAGCAAATGTGTACAGCGCGAGCTGAAAATGCATTTACAGCACTAAAAAACCAAACTTTTATAACAGCTAAACCAAACGTTTCCAATGTAAATTTCCACCTTTATATAGTGTAGAAAGGCATCCTGAAGCCTGGAAAGTCATTAATTTGATTGTCCAGTATTTCCTTCATGAGATATTGCAACACTTAGAAAAAGTGTACAGCGCCAGCAGACAATGAATTTTCAGCACTAAAAAAACGAAACTTCATTAACAGCTAAACCAAACGTTTCCAATGTAAATTTCCACATTTATAGAGTGTAAAAAGGCATCCTGAAGCCTGGGAAGTCATTAATTTGATTGTCCAGTATTTCCCTTATGAGATAATGCCTCACATAGCAAATGTGTACAGTGCGAGCTGAAAATGCATTTACAGCACTAAAAAAACAAACTTTTATAACAGCTAAACCAAACGTTTCCAATGTAAATTTCCACCTTTATATAGTGTAGAAAGGCATCCTGAAGCCTGGAAAGTCATTAATTTGATTGTCCAGTATTTCCTTCATGAGATATTGCAACACTTAGAAAAAGTGTACAGCGCCAGCAGACAATGAATTTTCAGCACTAAATAAACGAAACTTCATTAACAGCTAAAGTAAACGTTTCCAATGTAAATTTCCACCTTTATATAGTGTAAAAAGACATCCTGAAGCCTGGGCAGTCATTAATTTGATTGTCCAATATTTCCCTTATGAGATAATGCCTCTCATAGCAAATGTGTACAGTGCGAGCTGAAAATGCATTTACAGCACTAAAAAAACAAACTTTTATAACAGCTAAACCAAACGTTTCCAATGTAAATTTCCACCTTTATATAGTGTAAAAAGACATCCTGAAGCCTGGGCAGTCATTAATTTGATTGTCCAATATTTCCCTTATGAGATAATGCCTCTCATAGCAAATGTGTACAGCGCGAGCTGAAAATGCATTTACAGCACTAAAAAACCAAACTTTTATAACAGCTAAACCAAACGTTTCCAATGTAAATTTCCACCTTTATATAGTGTAGAAAGGCATCCTGAAGCCTGTAAAGTCATTAATTTGATTGTCCAGTATTTCCTTCATGAGATATTGCAACACTTAGAAAAAGTGTACAGCGCCAGCAGACAATGAATTTTCAGCACTAAAAAAACGAAACTTCATTAACAGCTAAACCAAACGTTTCCAATGTAAATTTCCACATTTATAGAGTGTAAAAAGGCATCCTGAAGCCTGGGAAGTCATTAATTTGATTGTCCAGTATTTCCCTTATGAGATAATGCCTCACATAGCAAATGTGTACAGTGCGAGCTGAAAATGCATTTTCAGCACTAAAAAAACAAACTTATATAACACCTAAACCAAACGTTTCCAATGTAAATTTCCACCTTTATATAGTGTAAAAAGACATCCTGAAGCCTGGGCAGTCATTAATTTGATTGTCCAATATTTCCCTTATGAGATAATGCCTCTCATAGCAAATGTGTACAGCGCGAGCTGAAAATGCATTTACAGCACTAAAAAAACCAAACTTTTATAACAGCTAAACCAAACGTTTCCAATGTAAATTTCCACCTTTATATAGTGTAGAAAGGCATCCTGAAGCCTGGAAAGTCATTAATTTGATTGTCCAGTATTTCCTTCATGAGATATTGCAACATTTAGAAAAAGTGTACAGCGCCAGCAGACAATGAATTTTCAGCACTAAAAAAACGAAACTTCATTAACAGCTAAACTAAACGTTTCCAATGTAAATTTCCACCTTTATATAGTGTAAAAAGACATCCTGAAGCCCGGGCAGCCATTAATTTGATTGTCCAATATTTCCCTTATGAGATAATGCCTCTCATAGCAAATGTGTACAGCGCGAGCTGAAAATGCATTTACAGCACTAAAAAACCAAACTTTTATAACAGCTAAACCAAACGTTTCCAATGTAAATTTCCACCTTTATATAGTGTAAAAAGACATCCTGAAGCCTGCGCAGTCATTAATTTGATTGTCCAATATTTCCCTTATGAGATAATGCCTCTCATAGCAAATGTGTACAGCGCGAGCTGAAAATGCATTTACAGCACTAAAAAACCAAACTTTTATAACAGCTAAACCAAACGTTTCCAATGTAAATTTCTACCTTTATATAGTGTAGAAAGGCATCCTGAAGCCTGGAAAGTCATTAATTTGATTGTCCAGTATTTCCTTCATGAGATATTGCAACACTTAGAAAAAGTGTACAGCGCCAGCAGACAATGAATTTTCAGCACTAAAAAAACGAAACTTCATTAACAGCTAAACTAAACGTTTCCAATGTAAATTTCCACCTTTATATAGTGTAAAAAGACATTCTGAAGCCTGGGCAGTCATTAATTTGATTGTCCAATATTTCCCTTATGAGATAATGCCTCTCATAGCAAATGTGTACAGCGCGAGCTGAAAATGCATTTACAGCACTAAAAAACCAAACTTTTATAACAGCTAAACCAAACGTTTCCAATGTAAATTTCCACCTTTATATAGTGTAGAAAGGCATCCTGAAGCCTGGAAAGTCATTAATTTGATTGTCCAGTATTTCCTACATGAGATATTGCAAAACTTAGAAAAAGTGTACAGCGCCAGCAGACAATGTTTTTTCAGCACTAAAAAAACGAAACTTCATTAACAGCTAAACCAAACGTTTCCAATGTAAATTTCCACATTTATAGAGTGTAAAAAGGCATCCTGAAGCCTGGGAAGTCATTAATTTGATTGTCCAGTATTTCCCTTATGAGATAATGCCTCTCATAGCAAATGTGTACAGCGCGAGCTGAAAATGCATTTACAGCACTAAAAAACCAAACTTTTATAACAGCTAAACCAAACGTTTCCAATGTAAATTTCCACCTTTATATAGTGTAGAAAGGCATCCTGGAGCCTGGAAAGTCATTAATTTGATTGTCCAGTATTTCCTTCATGAGATATTGCAACACTTAGAAAAAGTGTACAGCGCCAGCAGACAATGAATTTTCAGCACTAAAAAAACCAAACTTTTATAACAGCTAAACCAAACGTTTCCAATGTAAATTTCCACCTTTATATAGTGTAAAAAGACATCCTGAAGCCTGGGCAGTCATTAATTTGATTGTCCAGTATTTCCCTTATGAGATAATGCCTCACATAGCAAATGTGTACAGCGCGAGCTGAAAATGCATTTACAGCACTAAAAAAACAAACTTTTATAACAGCTAAACCAAACGTTTCCAATGTAAATTTCCACCTTTATATAGTGTAGAAAGGCATCCTGAAGCCTGGAAAGTCATTAATTTGATTGTCCAGTATTTCCTACATGAGATATTGCAAAACTTAGAAAAAGTGTACAGCGCCAGCAGACAATGAATTTTCAGCACTAAAAAAACGAAACTTCATTAACAGCTAAACCAAACGTTTCCAATGTAAATTTCCACATTTATAGAGTGTAAAAAGGCATCCTGAAGCCTGGGAAGTCATTAATTTGATTGTCCAGTATTTCCCTTATGAGATAATGCCTCACATAGCAAATGTGTACAGTGCGAGCTGAAAATGCATTTTCAGCACTAAAAAACCAAACTTATATAACACCTAAACCAAACGTTTCCAATGTAAATTTCCACCTTTATATAGTGTAAAAAGACATCATGAAGCCTGGGCAGTCATTAATTTGATTGTCCAATATTTCCCTTATGAGATAATGCCTCTCATAGCAAATGTGTACAGCGCGAGCTGAAAATGCATTTACAGCACTAAAAAAACAAACTTTTATAACAGCTAAACCAAACGTTTCCAATGTAAATTTCCACCTTTATATATGTAAAAAGACATCCTGAAGCCTGGGCAGTCATTAATTTGATTGTCCAATATTTCCCTTATGAGATAATGCCTCTCATAGCAAATGTGTACAGCGCGAGCTGAAAATGCATTTTCAGCACTAAAAAACCAAACTTTTATAACAGCTAAACCAAACGTTTCAAATGTAAATTTCCACCTTTATATAGTGTAAAAAGACATCCTGAAGCCTGGGCAGTCATTAATTTGATTGTCCAATATTTCCCTTATGAGATAATGCCTCTCATAGCAAATGTGTAAAGTGCGAGCTGAAAATGCATTTACAGCACTAAAAAAACAAACTTTTATAACAGCTAAACCAAACGTTTCCAATGTAAATTTCCACCTTTATATAGTGTAAAAAGACATCCTGAAGCCTGGGCAGTCATTAATTTGATTGTCCAATATTTCCCTTATGAGATAATGCCTCTCATAGCAAATGTGTACAGTGCGAGCTGAAAATGCATTTACAGCACTAAAAAAACAAACTTTTATAACAGCTAAACCAAACGTTTCCAATGTAAATTTCCACCTTTATATAGTGTAAAAAGACATCCTGAAGCCTGGGCAGTCATTAATTTGATTGTCCAATATTTCCCTTATGAGATAATGCCTCTCATAGCAAATGTGTACAGCGCGAGCTGAAAATGCATTTACAGCACTAAAAAACCAAACTTTTATAACAGCTAAACCAAACGTTTCCAATGTAAATTTCCACCTTTATATAGTGTAGAAAGGCATCCTGAAGCCTGGAAAGTCATTAATTTGATTGTCCAGTATTTCCTTCATGAGATATTGCAACACTTAGAAAAAGTGTACAGCGCCAGCAGACAATGAATTTTCAGCACTAAAAAAACGAAACTTCATTAACAGCTAAACCAAACGTTTCCAATGTAAATTTCCACATTTATAGAGTGTAAAAAGGCATCCTGAAGCCTGGGAAGTCATTAATTTGATTGTCCAGTATTTCCCTTATGAGATAATGCCTCACATAGCAAATGTGTACAGTGCGAGCTGAAAATGCATTTACAGCACTAAAAAAACAAACTTTTATAACAGCTAAACCAAACGTTTCCAATGTAAATTTCCACCTTTATATAGTGTAGAAAGGCATCCTGAAGCCTGGAAAGTCATTAATTTGATTGTCCAGTATTTCCTTCATGAGATATTGCAACACTTAGAAAAAGTGTACAGCGCCAGCAGACAATGAATTTTCAGCACTAAATAAACGAAACTTCATTAACAGCTAAAGTAAACGTTTCCAATGTAAATTTCCACCTTTATATAGTGTAAAAAGACATCCTGAAGCCTGGGCAGTCATTAATTTGATTGTCCAATATTTCCCTTATGAGATAATGCCTCTCATAGCAAATGTGTACAGTGCGAGCTGAAAATGCATTTACAGCACTAAAAAAACAAACTTTTATAACAGCTAAACCAAACGTTTCCAATGTAAATTTCCACCTTTATATAGTGTAAAAAGACATCCTGAAGCCTGGGCAGTCATTAATTTGATTGTCCAATATTTCCCTTATGAGATAATGCCTCTCATAGCAAATGTGTACAGCGCGAGCTGAAAATGCATTTACAGCACTAAAAAACCAAACTTTTATAACAGCTAAACCAAACGTTTCCAATGTAAATTTCCACCTTTATATAGTGTAGAAAGGCATCCTGAAGCCTGGAAAGTCATTAATTTGATTGTCCAGTATTTCCTTCATGAGATATTGCAACACTTAGAAAAAGTGTACAGCGCCAGCAGACAATGAATTTTCAGCACTAAAAAAACGAAACTTCATTAACAGCTAAACCAAACGTTTCCAATGTAAATTTCCACATTTATAGAGTGTAAAAAGGCATCCTGAAGCCTGGGAAGTCATTAATTTGATTGTCCAGTATTTCCCTTATGAGATAATGCCTCACATAGCAAATGTGTACAGTGCGAGCTGAAAATGCATTTTCAGCACTAAAAAAACAAACTTATATAACACCTAAACCAAACGTTTCCAATGTAAATTTCCACCTTTATATAGTGTAAAAAGACATCCTGAAGCCTGGGCAGTCATTAATTTGATTGTCCAATATTTCCCTTATGAGATAATGCCTCTCATAGCAAATGTGTACAGCGCGAGCTGAAAATGCATTTACAGCACTAAAAAAACCAAACTTTTATAACAGCTAAACCAAACGTTTCCAATGTAAATTTCCACCTTTATATAGTGTAGAAAGGCATCCTGAAGCCTGGAAAGTCATTAATTTGATTGTCCAGTATTTCCTTCATGAGATATTGCAACATTTAGAAAAAGTGTACAGCGCCAGCAGACAATGAATTTTCAGCACTAAAAAAACGAAACTTCATTAACAGCTAAACTAAACGTTTCCAATGTAAATTTCCACCTTTATATAGTGTAAAAAGACATCCTGAAGCCCGGGCAGCCATTAATTTGATTGTCCAATATTTCCCTTATGAGATAATGCCTCTCATAGCAAATGTGTACAGCGCGAGCTGAAAATGCATTTACAGCACTAAAAAACCAAACTTTTATAACAGCTAAACCAAACGTTTCCAATGTAAATTTCCACCTTTATATAGTGTAAAAAGACATCCTGAAGCCTGCGCAGTCATTAATTTGATTGTCCAATATTTCCCTTATGAGATAATGCCTCTCATAGCAAATGTGTACAGCGCGAGCTGAAAATGCATTTACAGCACTAAAAAACCAAACTTTTATAACAGCTAAACCAAACGTTTCCAATGTAAATTTCTACCTTTATATAGTGTAGAAAGGCATCCTGAAGCCTGGAAAGTCATTAATTTGATTGTCCAGTATTTCCTTCATGAGATATTGCAACACTTAGAAAAAGTGTACAGCGCCAGCAGACAATGAATTTTCAGCACTAAAAAAACGAAACTTCATTAACAGCTAAACTAAACGTTTCCAATGTAAATTTCCACCTTTATATAGTGTAAAAAGACATTCTGAAGCCTGGGCAGTCATTAATTTGATTGTCCAATATTTCCCTTATGAGATAATGCCTCTCATAGCAAATGTGTACAGCGCGAGCTGAAAATGCATTTACAGCACTAAAAAACCAAACTTTTATAACAGCTAAACCAAACGTTTCCAATGTAAATTTCCACCTTTATATAGTGTAGAAAGGCATCCTGAAGCCTGGAAAGTCATTAATTTGATTGTCCAGTATTTCCTTCATGAGATATTGCAACACTTAGAAAAAGTGTACAGCGCCAGCAGACAATGAATTTTCAGCACTAAAAAAACGAAACTTCATTAACAGCTAAACCAAACGTTTCCAATGTAAATTTCCACATTTATAGAGTGTAAAAAGGCATCCTGAAGCCT